>NC_047659.1:427274-727274 GCF_011762505.2 Arvicanthis niloticus
CTCCACTCTTTAAATGGCCTTCTGATCTCTCCTCTCACCGGATGCGCCTCTGTTCTCTCCTCTCTTTAGATGCCCTTCTGTTTTTTCCTCTCTCTGGATGCCCTTCTGTCCTCTCCTCTCACTGGATGCCTTTCTGTCCTCTCCTCTCTCTGGATGTCTTCTATACTCTCCTCTCTCTGAATGCCCTTCTGTTTTCTCCTCTCCCTAGATTCCCTTCTTTCCTCTCATCTCTCTGTTTGCCCTTCTATCCTCTCCTCTCTCTGGATGCACTTCTGTAATTTCATATCTCTGGATCCCTTTCTATCGTCTCTTCTCTCTATATGCCCTTTTGTCTACTCCTCTCTCTGGATGCGCTCTTGTCCTCCTCTCTCTCTGGTTGCCCTTTTGTCCACTCCACTCTTTAGATGGCCTTCTGTTCTCTCTTCTCACCTGATGCCCCTCTCTTCTCTCTTCTCTCCTCTCTTGGGAAGCCTTCTATATGATCCTCTCTATGGATGCCCTTCTGTATCTCCTCTCTCTGGATGCCCTTCTGTCTTCTCCTCTCTCTGGATACCCTTCTGTCTTATCCTCTCTCTGGATGAACTTCTGTTCACTTCTCTCTGGATGCCCTTCTGTCATCTCCTATCTCTGAATGCTCTTCTGTTTTCTCCTCTCTCTGGATGCCCTTCTGTGCTCTCCTCTCTTGGAAGCCCTTCTGTCCTCTCCTCTCTCTGCATTCCCCTCTGTCCTCTCCTTTCTCGCGATACACTACTGTGCTCTCCTCTCTTTAATTCCCTTCAGTCCTCTCCTCTCTCTGGATTCCCTTCTGTCCTCTAATCTCTCTGGTTGCCTTTCTCTACTCTTCTCTTTATTGATGCTCTCCTGTACTCTTCTCTCACTGGATGTCCTTCAGTTCTTTCCTCTCTCTGGATTCCCTTCTGTCTTCTTCTCTCACTAGATGCCCTTCTGTCTTTTCCGTTCTCTCGATGCCTTTTCTTCTCCCCTCTCTCTGGTTGCCCTTCAGTTCTGTCCTATCTCTGAATGCCCTTCTGTCTTCTCCTCTCTCTGGAAGCCCTTCTGTTCTCTCCTCTCTCTGGATGACCTTCTGTTCTCTCCTCTCTTTTGATGTTCTTCTGTTCTCTCCTCTCTCCGGATGTCCTTCTGTCCTCAACTCTCTCTGGATGCCTTTCTTTCTTCTCCTCTCCCTGGATGCCCTTCTGTTCTCTCCTCTCTCTGGATAACCTTATTTCTTCTCCTCTCTCTGGATGCACTTCTAGTATCTCCTCTCTCTGGATGACCTTCTTTTCTCTTCTCTCTCTGGATTATCTTCTGTTCTCTCATTTCTCTAATTGCCCTTGTGTCCTCTCCTCTCTTTGAATGCCCTTCTGTTCTCTCCTCTCTCCCAATGCTCTTCTGTTCACCCCTCTCTGTGGATGCCTTTCTGTCCTCTCCTCTTCTTTTATGCCCTTTTGTTCTCCCCTCTCTCTGGATGCCCTACTTTCCTTTCCTCTCTCTGGATGCCCTTCTGTCTTCTTTTCTCTCTGAATTCCATTTGGCCTCTCCTCTCTCCAGATGTCTTTCTGTACTTTCCTCTCTCTGGATGCTCTTCTGTATTCTCTTCTCTCTGGATGCCATTCTGTTCTCTTCTACTGGATGCCCTTCTATCCTCTCCTCTCTCTGGATGGCCTTCTGTCCTCTCCTCTCTTGGATGCCCTTCTGTCCTCTCCTCTCTCTGGATTCCCTTCTGTCCTCTAATCTCTTTCGTTGCCTTTCTGTTCTCTTCTCTCTATGGATGGTCTCCTGTACTCTCATCTGTCTGGATGCACTTATGTTCTCTGCTCTCTCTGGATGCCCTACAGTCTTCTCCTCTCTCTGGATGCCCTTCTGTTCTTTCGTCTCTAGGGATGCCCTTATTTTCTCTCTTCTATCTGTATGCCCTTCTGTCCTCTCCTTTCTCTGAATGCCCTTCTATCTTCTACTCTCTATGGATGCCCTTCTGTAATCTCCTTTCTCCGGATGCCCTTCTGTTCTCTCCTCTCTCCGGTTGTTTTTCTGTCCTCAACTCTCTCTGCATGCCCTTCTGTCTTCTCCTCTTTCTGGGTGCCATTCTGTACTGTCTTCTCTGTGGATATCCTTCTGTTTTGTCCTCTCTGGATGCCCTTATGTCTTCTCCTGTCTCTGGATGCCCTTTGGTAACCTGCTCACTCTAGATGCCCTTCTGTTCACTCCTCTCTCTGGATGCCCTTCTGTTCACTCCTCTCTCCAGATGCCCTTCTGTTGTCTTTTCTCTCCGGATGTCCTTCTTTCCTCTCTTCTCCCTGGATGCCATTCTGTCTTCTCCTCTCTCTTAATGCCCTTCTGTTCTCCACTCTCATGGATGCCCTTCTGTCCTCTCCTCTCTCTGGAAGCCCTTCTGACTTCTCCTTTCTCTCGATGCCCTTCTGATCTCTCCTCTCCTTAGGTTCCCTTCTGTCCTCTCATCTCTCTGAATGCCCTTCTGTTCTCTTCTCTCTCTGGATGCTCTTCTGTTCTCTCCTCTCTCTAGATTCCCTTCTGTCCGCTCATTTCTCTGGATGCCCTTCTGTTCTCTTCTCCCTTTGGATGCTCTTCTGTACTCTTATCTCTCCGGATGCCCTTGTGTCCTCTCCTCCCTCTAGTTGCCTTCTGTCTTCTCCTTTCTGTGGATGCCCTTCTGTCTTCTCCTCTCTCTGGATGATCTTCTGTTCTCTCCTCGCTTTATATTCTCTTTTGTCCTCTCCTCTCCTCTCTCTGGATGCCCATGTGTTCCCTTGTCTCTCTGGATGACCTTCCGTTCACTTATCTCTCTGAATGCCTTTCTGTTCTTTCCTCACAATGGAAGATATTCTGTTCTCTCATTTCTTTTGATGCCCTTGTGTCCTCTCCTCTCCCAAAATGCCATTCTTTCTTCTCCTCTCTCTGGGTGCCCTTATATTCTCTCCTCTCTCTGGGTGCCCTTATATTCTCTCCTCTCTCTGGATGCCCTTCTGTCTTCTCTTCACGCTGGATGCCCTTCTGTTTTCACCTCTCCATGAATGCCCTTCTGTCTTCTCATCTCTCTACATGCCCTTCACTTTAATCCTCTCTCTAGATTCTCTTCTGTCCTCTCATCTCTCTGGATGCATTTCTGTTCTCTTCTCTCTATGGATGCTCTTCTGTTCTCTCATCTCCATGGATGCCCTTCTGTCCTCTCCTCTCTCTGGATGCCCTTCTGTTCTCTCCTCTCTTGGGATGCCCTTCTGTTCTCTCCTCTCAGTGGATGCCCTTCTGTCCTCTCATTTCTGTGGATGCCCCTCTGTTCTCTCCTCTCTGTGGATGCCGTTCTGTTCTGTCCTCTCTCTGGATGCCCTTCTGTTCACTCCTCTTTCCGGATGCCCTTATCCTCTCTCTGGATGCCATTCGATATTCTCCTTTTGTCTCTCTGGATGACCTTCTGTTGTCTTCTCTCTGGATGACCTTCTGTTCTCTCCTCTATCCGGATGCCCTTCTGTCTTCCTCCTCTCTCTGGATGCCCTTCTGTTCTTTCCTCTCTCTCTGGATGCTCTTCTGTTCTATCCTCTCTCTGGATACCCTTCTGTCTTCCCCTCTCTCTGGATGCCGTTCTGATCTCTCCTCTCTCTGGATGCTCTTCTGTCCTCTCATCTCTCTGGATGACCTTCTGTCTTCTCCTATCTCTGGATGCCCTTCTGTTTTCATCTCTCTATGGATGCCCTTTTGTCTTCTCCTCTCTCTACATGCCCTTCTGTTCTTTCCTTTCTCTGGATGCCCCTCTGGTCTCTCCTCTCTCTGGATGCCCTTCTGTCTTCTCCTCTCACTCCATGCTCTTTTGTCTTCTTCGCTCTCTGGATGCCTTTCTCTTCTCTCCTCTCTCTGGATGCCCTTCAGTCTTCTCCTCTCTCTGGATGCCCTTCTGTTCTCTTGTCTCTCGAGATGCCTTATTTTGTCTCTACTATCTGGATGCCCTTCGGTCCGCTCCTCTCTCCGGGTGCCCTTCTGTCCTCTCCCATCTATGAATGCACTTCTATCTTCTCCTCTCTCTGGATGCCCTTCTGTTCTCTCCTCTCTCTGGATGCCCTTCTGTTCTCTACTCTCTCTGGATGTCCTTCTGTTCTCTCGGCTCTCCGGATGTCCTTCTGTTCTCTCCTCTCTCTGGATGTCCTTCTGTCCTCAACTCTCTGGATGCCTTTCTGTCTTCTCCTCTCTCTGTATGCCCTTCTGTTCTCTCCTCTCTCTGGATGCACTTATTTCTTCTTATCTCTCTGGATAGCCTTTTGTTCTCTTCTCTCTAGATGCCCTTCTGTCCTCTCATCTCTCTGGATGCCTTTCTGTATTTTCCTCTCTCTGGATGACCTTCTGTTTTCATCTCTTTCTGGATGCCCTTTTTTCTTCTCCTCTCTCTACATGCCCTTCTGTTCTCTCCTTTCTCAGGATGACCTTCTGGTCTCTCCTCTCACTGGCTGCCCTTCTGTCCTTTCCTCGCTCTGGATTTCCTTCTGTCCTCTCATATCTCTGGTTGCCCTTCTTTTCTCTTATCTCTATGGATGCTCTCCTGTTCTCTAATATCTCTAAATGCCCTTCTGTCTTCTACTCTCTCTAGATGCCCTTCTGTTCTCTCCTCTCTCTGGATGCCTTTCTGATTTCTCCTCTTGATGGATGCACTTCTGTTCTCTCCTCTCTCTATATTTTCTTCTGTCCTCTCATCTCTCCGGTTTCCCTTCGGTTCTCTTCTCTTTCTGGATGATCTTCTGTTCTCTCATTTCTCTTGTTGCCCTTGTATTCTCTCCTTTCCTTGGATGCCCTTCTGTCCTCTCCTCTCTCACTATGCTCTTCTGTTCTCCCCTCACTGTGGATGCCATTCTGTACTCTCCTTTTTTATGCCCTTTTGTTCTCACCTCCCTCTGGATGCCCTTCTGTTCTCTCCTCTCTCTTGATGCCCTTCTTTCCTCTCCTCTCTCTGGATGCCCTTCTGTCTTCTCCTCTCTCTGGATTCCCTTCTGTTCTCCCCTCTCTCTGGATGCATTCCTGTCCTCTCGTCTCTCTGGAGGCCCCTCTGTCTTCTCCTCTCTCTGGATGCCTTTCTGTTCTCTTCTCCTTGGACGCCCTTCTGTCATCTCCTATCTCTGGATGCCCTTCTGTTTTCTTCTCTCTTGGGATGCCCTTCTGTCCTCTCCTCTCTCTGGATTCCCTTCTGTCCTCTCACATCTCTGGTTGACCCTTCTGTTCTCTTGTCTTTATGGATGCTCTCCTGTTATCTCCTTTCTCTGGATGCCCTTCTTTTCTTTACTCTCTCTAGATTTTCTTCTGTCCTCTCATCTCTCTGGATCCCCTTCTGTTCTCTCCTCTCTCTGGATGATCTTCTGTTTCCTCCTCTCTCTGGATGCCCTTCTGTTCTATCATCATTTGGATGTTTTTCTGTATTCTCCTCTCTCTGTATGCCGTTCTGTCCTCTCCTCTCTCTTGATGCCCTTCTGTCATCTCCTCTTTGTAAATGCCCTTCTCTTCTCTCCTCTTTCTGAATGACCTTCTTTCTGCTCTTCTCTCTGGATGCCCTTCTGTCCTCTACTCTCTCTCGATTCCCTTCTGTCTTCTCTTCTCTGTGGATTCCTTTCTGTTCTCTCCTTTATCTGGATGACCTTCTTTCTATTCCTCTCTCTGGATGCACTTCTCTTCTCACCTCTCTCTGGATGATTTTCGGTTCTCTCCAGGCTCAAGATGCACATCTGTCCTTCCTCTCTCCAGATGCCCTCCTGTCCACTCCATTCTCTGTATGCCCTTCTGACTTCTCGTCTATCTGGATGACCTTCTGTTCTCTCCTCTATCCGGATGCCATTCTGTCTTCTCCTCTCTCTGGATGCCCTTCTGTTCTTACCTCTCTCTGGAAGCCCTTCTGATCTCTCCTGTCTCTGGATGCTCTTCTGTCCTCTCCTCTCTCTGGATGCCCTTCTGTCTTCCTCTCTCTCTGGATGCCCTTCTGATCTCTCCTGTCTCTGGATGCTCTTCTGTCCTCTCATCTCTCTGGATGAACTTCTGTCTTCTCCTATCTCTGGATGCCCTTCTGTTTTCATCTCTCTATGGATACCCTTTTGTCTTCTCATCTCTGTACATGTCCTTCTGTTCTATCTTTTCTCTGGATGACCCTCTGGTCTCTCCTCTCTCTGGATGCCCTTCTGTATTCTCCTCTCTCTGGATTTCCTTCTGTGATATCATATTTCTGGTTGCCCTTCTGTTCAATCCTCTCTCTGAATGCCCTTCTGACTTCTCCTCTCACTGCATGCCCTTTTGTTTTCTCCACTCTCTGGATGTGTTTCTCTTCTCTCCACTCTCTGGATGCCCTTCAGTCTTCTCCTCTCTCTGGATGCCCTTCTGTTCTCTTGTCTCTCGAGAAGCCCTTATTTTGTATCTACTCTCTGAATGCCCTTCGATCTGCTCCTCACTCCGGGTGCCCTTCTGTCCTCTCCTATCTCTGAATGCACTTCTGTCTTCTCCTCTGACTGGATGTCCTTCTGTTCTCTCGTCTCACTTGATACCCTTCTGTTCTCTACCTCTCTCTGGATGTCCTTCTGTTCTCTCCTCTCTCGGGATGTCCTTCTGTCCTCAATGCTCTCTGGATACCTTTCTGTCTTCTCCTCTCTCTGGATGCCCTTCTGTTCTGTCCTCACTCTAGATGCCATTCTGTTCTCTCCTCTCTCCGGATGCCCTTATTTCTTCTACTCTGGATGCCCTTCTGTCCTCTCCTCTCTTTTTATGCCCTGCTGTTCTCTCCTCACTCTGGATGCCCTTCTGTTCTCTCCTCTCTCTTGATGCCCTTCTTTCCTCTCATCTCTCTGCATGCCCTTCTGTCTTCTCCTCTCCCTGGATGCCCTTCTGATCTCTCCTCTCTCTGGATGCCCTTCTATCTTCTCCTCTCTCTGGATGCCCTTCTGTTCTCTTCTCTCTGGATGCCCTTCTGTTATCTCCTATCTCTGGATGCCCTTCTGATATCTCCTCTCTCGGCATGCCCTTCTGTCCTCTCCTCTCTTGAATACCCTTCTGTCCTCTCCTCTCTCTGGATTCCCTTTTGTCTTCTAATCTCTCTGGTTGCCTTCCTGTTCTCTTCTCTCTATTGATGCTCTCCTGTACTCTCCTGTCTCTGAAAGCCCTTCTGTCTTCTCTTCTCACTGCATGCCCTTCTGTCTTCTCTGCTCTCTGGATGCCTTTTCTTCTCTCTTCTCTCTGGATGCCCTTCAGTCTTCTCCTCTCTCTTGATGCCCTTCTGTTCTCTCCGCTCTGTGGATGCCCTTCAGTCTTCTCCTCTCTCTGGATGCCCTTGTGTTTTCTTGTCTCTCAGGATGCCCTTATTTTCTCTCTTCTATATGGATGCCCTTCTGTCTTCTCCTCTCTCTGGATGCCCTTCTGACCTCTTTTATCTCTGGATGCCCTTCTGTCTTCTACACTCTCTGGATGCCCTTCTGTTTTCTCCTTTCTCTGGATGCCCTTCTGTCTTCTTCTCTCTGTGGATGACCTCCTGTTTTGTCCTCTCTGGATGCCCTTATGTCTTCTCCTCTCTCTTCATGCCCTTCGGTCATCTCCTCTCTCCAGATGCCCTTCTGTTCCCTTTCTTCTCCAGATGTCCTTCTGTCCTCTCCTCTCTCTGGATGCTTTTCTGCCTTCTCCTCTCTCTGGATGCCCTTCTGTTCTGTCCTCTCTCTGGATTTCCTTCTGTTCTCTCCTCTCTCCCAATGCCTTTATATCTTCTACTCTCTCTGGATGCCCTTCTGTATTCTCCTCTCTCTGGATGCCGTTTTGTTCTCCACTCTATCTGGATGCCCTTCTGTCCTCTCCTCACTCTGGATGCCCTTCTGTCTTCTCCTCTCTCTGGATGCCCTTCTGATCTCTCCTCTCCCTAGACTCCCTTCTGTCTGCTCATCTCTCTGGATGCCCTTATGTGCTCTTCTCTATCAGATGCTCTTCTGTTTTCTCCTCTCACTATTTTCCCTTCTGTCCGCTCATCTCTCTGGATGCCCTTCTGTTCTCTCCGCTCTGTGGATGCCCTTCAGTCTTCTCCTCTCTCTGGATGCCCTTGTGTTTTCTCATCTCTTGGGATGCCTTTATTTTCTCTCTTCTATCTGGATGCCCTTCTGTCTTCTCCTCTCTCTGGATGCCCTTCTGTTCTCTACTCTCTCTATGTTCTCTTCTGTCCTCTCCTCTCTCTTGATGCCCATGTGTACTCTTCTTGCTCTGTATGATCTTCTGTTCACTCATCTCTCTGCATGCCCTTCTTTTCACTCCTCTCTATGGAAGATCTTTTGTTCTCTCATCTCTTTGTATGCCCTTGTGTATTCTCCTCTCACTAAATGCCCTTCTGTCTTCTCCTCTCTCTGGGTGCCCTTATATACTCGCCTCTCTCCGGACGACCTTCTGTCTTCTCTTCTCTCTGGATATCCTTCACTTTATTCCTCACTCTACATTCCCATCTGTCTTCTCCTCTCTCTGGATGTGTTTCTGTTCTCTTCTCTCTATGGATGCTCTATTGTTCTCTCATCTCCCTGGATGCCCTTCTGTCCTCTCATTTCTCTGGGTGCCCTTCTGTTCTCTCCTCCCTTGGGATGCCCTTCTGTTCTCTCCTCTCAGTGGATGCCCTTCTGTCATCTCTTTAATCTGGATACCATTCTGTTCTCTCCTCTGTCTGGAGGCCCTTCTGTCCTGTCCTCTCTCGGGATGCCCTTCTGTTCACTACTCTCTCTGGATGCCCTTATGTCTTCTCCTCTCTCTGTATGCCATTCAGTATTCTCCTCTCTCTGGATGCCCTTCTGTTCTCTCCTCTCTCTGGATGCACTTCAGTCTTCTCCTCTCTCTGGATGGCCTTCTGTTCTCTTGTCTCTCAAGATGCCCTTATTTTGTCTCTACTATCTGGATGCCCTTCGGTCCGCTCCTCTATATGCATGTCCTTCTGTCCTCTCCTATCTCTGAATGCACTTCTGTCTTCTCCTCTCACTGGATGCCCTTCTCTTCTCTCATCTCACTGGATGCCCTTCTGTTCTCTCCTCTCTCTGGATGTCCTTCTGTTCTCTCCTCTCTCCGAATGTCCTTCTGTCCTCAATGCTCTCTGGATGCCATTCTGTCTTCTCCTCTCTCTGGATGCCCGTCTGTACTGTCCTCTCTCTGGATGTCCTTCTGTTCTCTCCTCACTTCGGATGCCCTTATTTCTTCTTCTCTCTTTTTCTGCCCTTCTGTTCTCTCCTCTCTCTGGATGCCCTTCTGTTCTCTCCTCTCTCTTGATGCCATTCTTTCCTCTTCTCTCTCTGGGTGCCTTTCTGTTCTCTCCTCTCGCTGGATGCATTTCTGTACTCTCCTCTCTCTGGATGCCCTTCTGTCTTCCCTCTCTCCGGATGCCCTTCTGTTCTCTTCTCCCTGGATGCCCTTCTGTTATCTCCTATCTCTGGATGCCCTTCTGATTTCTCCTATCTCGGGATGCCCTTCTGTCTTCTCCTCTATCTGGATTCCCATCTTTCCTCTCCTCTCTCGGGATGCCCTTCTGTCCTCTCCTTTCTTGAATACCCTTCTGTCCTTTCCTCTCTCTGGATTCCCTTCTGTCCTCTAATCTCTCTGGTTGCCTTTCTGTTCTCTTCTCTCTATTGATGCTCTCCTGTACTCTCCTCTCTCTGGATGCCCTTATGTCTGCTCCTCTCTCCGGATGCCCTTCTGTCCTCTACTATCACTATGTGCCCTTCTGTTTTCTTCTTTCTCTGGATGCCTTTCTGTCTTCTCCTCTTGATGGATGCCCTTCTGGTCTCTCTTCTCTCTAGATTTTCCTCTGTCCTCTCATCTCTCTGGATGTCCTTCTGTTCACTTCTCTCTCTGGATAATCTTCTGTTCTCTCATTTCTCTAATTGCCCTCGTGTCCTCTCCTCTCCTTGGATGCTCTTCTGTCCTCTCCTCTCTCCCGAAGCTCTTCTTTTCTTCCCTCTCTGTGGGAAGAAAAGGCCTTCTGTCCTCTCCTCTCTTTTTATGCCCATCTGTTCTCTCCTCTCTCTGGATGCCCTTCTGTTCTCTCCTCTCTTTTGATGCACTTCTTTCCTCCCCTCTCTCTGGATGCCCTTCTGTCTTCTCCTCTCTATGGATGCCCTTCTGTTCTCTCCTCTCTTTGGATGCCGTTCTGTCCTCTCCTCTCTGTGGATGCCCTTCTGTCTTCTCCTCTCTCTGGATGCCTTTCTGTCCTCTTCTCCCTGGATGCCCTTTTGTCACTCCTATCTCTGGATGTCCTTGTGTCCTCTCCTCCCTCGAAATGCCCTTCTGTCCTCTCCTCTCTTGGATGCCCTTCTGTCCTCTCTTCTCTTGAATGCCCTTCTGTCCTCTCCTCTCTCTGGATTCCCTTCTGTCTTCTAATCTCTCTGGTTTCCTTTCTGTTCCCTTCTCTCTATTGATGCTCTCCTGTACTCTCATCTCTCTGGATGCCCTTTTGTTCTCTCCTCTATCTGGATGTTTTTCTGTCTTAACCTCTCACTGAATGCCCTTCTGTCTTCTCTGCTCTCTGGATGTCTTTCTCTTCTCTCCTCTCTCTGGATGCCCTTCACTCTTCTCCTCTCTCTGGATGCTCTTCTGTTCTCTCCTCTCTCCGGATGTCCTAATGTTCTCTCCTTTCTCCAGATGTCCTTCTGTCCTCAACTCTCTCTGGATGCCTTTCTGTCCTCTCTTCTCTCTGGATGCCCTTCTTTTCTGTTCTCTCTCTGGATATCCTTCTGTTCTCTCCTCTCTCCAGATGCTCTTATTTCTTCTCCTCTCTCTGGATGCCCTTCTGTTCTCTTCTCTCTGGATGTCCTTTGGTCCTCTCATCTCTCTGGATGCCCTTCTATCTTCTCCTCTCTCTGGATGCCCTTATGGTCTTCTCCTCTCTCCAGATGCCCTTACGTCTTCTCTTCTCTGGATGCCCTTCTGATCTCTCCTCTCTCTAGATTCCATTCTGTCCTCTCATCTCTCTGGATGCCCTTCTGTTCTCTCCTCTCTATTGATGCTCTACTTTTCTTTCATCTCTCTGAATGCCCTTCTGTTCCCTCCTATTTCTGGATGCCCTTCTGTCTTCGACTCTCTCTGGATTCCCTTCTGTTCTCTCCTCTCTCTGGATGCCTTTCTATCTTCTCTTCCTGATGGATGCCCTTCTGGTCTCTCCTCTCTCTAGATTTTCTTCTGTTCTCTCATCTCCCTGGATGCCCTTCTGTTCTCTTCTCTAACTGGATGATCTTCTGTTATCTCATTTCTCTACTTGCCCTTGTGTTCTCTTCTCTCCTTAAATGCCCTTCTGTCATCTCCTATCTCCCGGTGCTCTTCTTTTCTCCCTTCTCTGTGGATGCCCTTCTGTCCTCTCCTCTCTTTTTATTCCCTTCTGTTTTCTCTTCTTTTTGGATGCCCTGCTTTCTCTCCTCTCTCTGGATGCCATTCTGTCTTCTCCTCTCTCTGGATTCCCTTTGGTCTCTCCTCTCTCCGGATGCCATTCTGTCCTTTCTTCTCTCTGGATGCCATTTTGTCTTCTTCTCTCTGGATTCCATTCTGTTCTCTTCTCTCTAGATGCCTTTCTGTCCTCTCCTCTCTCTGGATGCCCTTCTGTCTTCTCCTCCCTCTGGATGCACTTCTGTTCTCTCCTCTCTCTGGATGTCCTTCTGTCCTCTCCTCATTCTGGATGCCCTTCAGTCCTCTCCTCTCTCTGGATGCCCTTCTGTCCTCTCCTCTCTTGGATGACCTTCTGTCCCCTCCCCTCTCTGGATTCCCTTCTGTCCTCTAATCGCTCTGCCTGCCTTTCTGTTCTCTTCTCTCTATGGATGCTCTTCTGTACTCTCCTCTCTCTGGCTGCTCTTCTGTTTTCTCATCTCTCTGGGTTCCCTTATGTACTCCCCTATCAATGGATGCCCTTCTGTTCTCTCGTCTCTAGGGATGCCCTTATTTTCTCTCTTCTATCTGGATGCCTTTCTGTCTGCTCCTTTTTCCGATGCCCTTCTGTCCTCTCCTATCTCTGCATGCCCTTCTATCTCCTCCTCTCTCTGGATGCCCTTCTGTAATCTCCTCTTTCCAGATGCCCTTCTGTTCTCTCCTCTCTTTGGTTGTCCTTCTGTCCTCAAGTCTCTCTGCATGCCCTTCTGTCTTCTCCTCTCTCTGGATGCCCTTCTGTTCCGTCTTCTCTCTGGATGCCTTCTGTTTTGTCCTCTATGGATGCCCTTATGTCTTCTCCTCTCTCTGGATGAACTTCGGTCATCTCCTCTCTCTAGATACACTTCTGTTCTCTCCTCTCTCTGGATGCCCTTCTGTTCTCTCCTTTCTCCAGATGCCCTTCTGTTCTCTTTTTCTCTGGATGTCCTTCTGTCCTCTCCTCTCTCTGGATGCCATTCTGTCTTCTCCTCTCTCTGGATGCCCTTCTGTTCTGTCATCTCTCTTGATGCCCTTATATCTTCTCCTCTCTCTGGATGCCCTTCGGTATTCTCCTCTCTCTGGATGCCCTTCTGTTCTCCACTCTCTCTGGATGCCCTTCAGTCCTCTCCTCTCTCTGGATGCCCTTCTGTCCTCTTTACTCTCTGGATTCCCTTCTGTCCTCTAATCTCTCTGGTTGCCTTTCTGTTCTCTTCTCTCTATGGATGCTCTTCTGTTCTCTCCTCTCTCTGGATGCTCTTCTGTTCTCTCCTCTCTCTGCATGCCCTTCTCTTCTCTCCTCTCTTTGGATAACCTTCTCTTCTCTCTTCTCTCTTCCCTCTTGATGCACTTATGTTCTCTCTTCTCTCTTGATGCCCTTCTGTCTTCTCCTCTCTCTGGATGCCCTTCTATTTTCTCCTCTCTTGGAATGTCCTTCTGCTCTCTCCTCTCAGTGGATGCCCTTTTGTCCTCTCCTTTCTCTGGATGCTCTTCTGTTCTCTCCTCTCTCTGGTTGCCCTTTTGTCCTCTCTTCTCTTTGGATGCCCTACTGTTCTCTCCTCTCTCTGGATGCCTTCTTTCTTCTCCTATTGTGGATGACCTTCTATTCTCTCCTCTCTCTGGATGCCCCTCAGTTCTCATTTTTCTCTTAATGCACTTCTGGCTTCTCTCTCTGGGTGCCCCTTTGTTCTCTCCTCTGTCCAGATGCCTTTCTGTCCTGTCCTCTCTCTGGATATCCTTCTGTTCTCTCCTGTCTCTGGATTCCCTTGTGTTCTCTCTTCTCTCCCGATTGCCTTCTCTCTTCTCCACTTTTGGATGCCCTTCTAGTCTCTCCTCTGTCCAGATGCCCTTCTGGTCTCTTTTCTCTGTGAATGCACTTCTGTCTTCTCTCTCTGGAAGCTCCTCTGATATCTCCTCTGTCTGGATGCCTTTCTGTCCTCTCCTCTCTCTAAATGGCCTTCTGTTCTCTACTCTCTCTTGATGTTCTTATGTTTTCTCCTCTCTTGGAATGCCCTTCTGTTCTCTCCTCTCAGTGGATGCCCTTTTGTCCTCTCCTTTCTCTGTATGGCCTTCTGTTCTCTCCTCTCTATGGATGCCCTTTTGCTCTGTCCTCTCTCTGGATGCCATTCTGTTCTCTCCTCTCTCTGGATGAACTTACATCTTCTCTCTCCGGATGCACTTATGTCTTCTCCTCTCTGGATGCCCTTTGGTATTCTTCTCTCTCTGGATGCCCTTCTGTACTCTCCTCTCCCTGGATGCCCTTCTGTCTTCTCCTCTCTCTGGATGCCCTTCTGATCTCTCCTCTCTCTAGAATCCATTCCGACCTCTCATCTCTCTGGATGCCCTTCTGTTCTCTTCTCTCTATGGAAGTTCTTCTGTTCTCTCATCTCTCAGGATTCCCTTGTGTCTACTCCTCTCCCTGGATGCCTTCTGTCTTGTCTTCTCTCCGGATGCCCTTCTGTCTTCTCCACTCTCTGGATGCCCTCTTGTCCTCTCCTCTCTCTGGATGACCTTCTATTCTCTCCTCTCTAGGGATGACCTTCTGTCTACTCTTCTCTCAGGATGCCCTTCTATTTTCACCTCTCTATGAATACCCTTCAGTCTCCTCATCTCTCTACATGCCCTTTACTTTTCTTCTCTCTCTAGATTCCATTCTGTCCTCTCATCTCTCTGGATGCATTTCTGTTCTCTTCTCTCTATGGATGCTCTTCTGTTCTCTAGTCTCTCTGGATGCCCCTGTGTCCTCTCCTCTCTCTGTATGCTCTTCTGTCCTCTCTTTACAATAGATGCCCTTCTGTCCTCTTCTTTCTGGATGTTCTTCTGTTCTATCCTCTCTTGAGATGCCCTTCTGTTCTCTCCTCTCTGTAGATGCCCTTTTGTCCTCTCCTTTCTCTGGATTCCCTTCTGTACTCTCCTCTCTCTGGATGCCCTTTTGTCCTCTCCTCTCTTTGGATGCCCTTCTGTTCTCTCCTCTCTCTGGATTCACTTCTTTCTTCTCCTATTGTAGATGCCCTTCTATTCTCTCCTCTCTCTGGATGCCCTTCAGGTCTCATTTTTCTCTTAGTGCACTTCTTTCTTCTCTCTCTGGATGCCCCTCTGTTCTCTCCTCTGTTTGGATGCCTTCCTGTCCTTTCCTCTCTCTGGATGCCCTTCTGTTCTCTCCTCTCTCTGGATGCTCTTATGTTCTCTCTAATCTCCAGATGCCCTTCTGTCTTCTCCACTTTTTGATGCCCTTCTATTCTCTCTTCTGTCCGGATGCCCTTCTGTTCTCTTTTTTCTATGAATGCACTTCTGTCTTCTCTTTCTGCATGCTCTCTTGTCCTCTCCTCTCTCTGGCTGCCCCTCTGTTCTCTCCTCTGTCTGGATACCTTTCTATCCTGTCCTCTCTCTGGATTCCCTTCTTTCTCTCCTCTCTCTGGATGCCCTTATGTTCTCTCTAATCTCCGGATGCCCTTCTGTCTTCTCCAATTTTGATGCCCTTCTATTCTCTCTTCTGTCAGGATGCCCTTCTGTTCTCTCTTTTTTCTGTGAATGTACTTCTGTCTTCTCTCTCTGGATGCCCCTCTGTTCTCTTCTCTGTCTGGATGCCTTTCTGTCCTCTCCTTTTATGGATGACCTTCTGTTCTCTACTCTATCTTGATGCCCTTATGTTCTCTCTTCTCTCTGGATGCCCTTCAGTCTTCTCCTCTCTATGGATGCCCTTCTAATTTCTCCTCTCTTGGAATGTCCTTCTGTTCTCTCCTCTCAGTGGATGCCCTTTTGTCCTCTCCTTTCTCTGGATGCCCTTTTGTTCTCTCCTCTCTCTGGATGCCCTTTGGTTCTCTCCTCTCTTTGGATGCACTTATGTTCTCTCTTCTCTCCATATGCCCTTCTGTCTTCTCCACTTTTGGATGCCCTTCTATTCTCTCCTCTGTCCAGATGCCCTTCTGTTCTCTTTTTTTCTGTGAATGCACTTCTGACTTCTCTCTCTGGAAGCCCCTCTGTTCTCTCCTCTGTCCAGATGCCCTTCTGTTCTCTTCCCTCTCTGGCTGCTGTTCTGTTCTTTCCTATCTCTACATTCCCTTCTGTCCGCTCATCTCTCTGGATGCCCTTCTGTTCTCTTCTCTCTATGGATGATCTTCTGTTCGCTCATCTCTCTGGATGCCCTTGTGTCCTCTCCTCTCTCTGGATGCCCTTCTGTCTTCTCTTCTCTCTGGATGCCCCTCTGTTCTCTCCTCTCTCTGAATGCCCTTCTATCCTCTCCTCTCTCTGGATGCCCTTCTGTCCTCTCCTCTCTATAGATGGTCTTTTGTTCTCTCCTGTCTCTGGAAGCCCTTTTGTTCACTCCTCTCCATGCATGACCTTTTGATTTCTTCTTTATCTGGATGCTTTTTTGTCCTCTCCTCTTTCATGATGCCCTTCCATCTTCTCCACAATATAGATGTCCTTCTGTTCTCTCCTCACACAGAATGCCCTCCTGTATTCTCCTTTCTCTGGATGCCATTCTGTCCTCTCCTCTCCTCTCACTGCATGCTCTTCTGTTCTCTCCTCTTTATAAATGCCCTTCTGTCCTCTCCTATATCTGGATGCACTTCTATCTTCTCTTCTCTCTGGATGCCCTTCTTTTCTCATTTCTCTGTAAATGACATTTTCTCCTCTCCTCTCTCTTAATGCCCTTCTGTTCTCCCCTCTCTCTGGATGCCCTTCTGTCTTCTCCTCTCTCCATATGTCCTTCTGTCCTCTCCTCTCTCTGGATGTCCTTCTGTTCTCTACTCTCTTTGGAAGCTCTTCTGTTCGCTCTCCTTTTTCAGGATGCCCTTTTGTCCTCTCCTCTCTCTGTACGTCCTTCTGTTCTCTCCATACTCCGATAGCACTTATCTTCACTCCTCTCTCTAAATGTCCTTCTGTCCTCTCCTCTTTCTGTATGCCCTTCTGTCCTCTCCCCTCTCTGGAGGCCTTCTGTCCTCCTCTCTCTGGATGTTATTCTGTTCTCTCGTCTCTCTGGATGCCCTTCTGTTCTCTCCTCTCTCTGGATGCCCTTCTGTTCTCTCCTCTCTCTGGATGCCCTTCTGTCTTCTCCTCTCTCCCTATGCCCTTCTGTCTTCTCCTCTCTCTGGATGCCCTTCTGTCCCCTCTCTCTAGATGGTGCTTTGTTCTATCCTGTCTCTGGATGCCCTTTTGTTTTCTACTCTCCCTGAATGCCCTTTTGTTCTCTCCTTTATCTGGATGCCCTTATGTTCTCTCCTAACTCTGGATGTACTTCTGTCCTGTCTTCTCTCTGGATGTCCATCTGTTCTCTCTTCTCCCCAGATGCCCTTCTGTCCTCTTCTCTCTCTGGATGCCCTTCTGTCTTCTCCACAATATGGATGCCCCTCTGTTCTCTCCTCACACAGAATGCCCTTCTGACTTCTCCTTTCTCTCGATGCCATTCTGTCTTCCCCCCTCTCTGGATGCTCTTCTTTTCTTTTTTCTCTCTGGATGACATTTTCTTCTCTCCTCTCTCTTAATGCCCTTCTGTATTCTCCTCTCTCTTGATGCCCTTCTATCTTCTCCTCTCTCCGTATGCCCTTCTGTCCTCTCCTCTCTCTGGATGTCCTTTTGTTCTCTCCTCTCTTTGGAAGCTCTTCTGTTCACTCCTCTTTCAGGATGTCCTCTTATCCTCTCCTCTCACTGGAAGCCCTTCGGTCCTCTCCTGTATCTGGATGCCCTCTGTCTTCTTCTCTCTCTGGATTCCCTTCTGTTCTCGTTTTTCTCTGGATGACATTTTCTACTCTTCTCTCTCTAAATGCCATTCTGTTTTCTAGTCTGTCAATGCACTTCTGTTCTCTGCTCTCTCTGGATGCCCTTATTTTTTCTCCTCTCTCTGTATGCCCTTCTGTCCTCTCCTCACTCTGGATGCCCTTCTTTCCTCTCCTTTCTCTGAATGCCCTTCTGTCCTCTCCTCTCTCTGGATGCCCTTCTGTCTTCTCCTCTCTCTGGAAGCCCTTCTGTTCTCTCCCCTCTCTGGATGCCCTTCTGTTCTCTCCTCTCTCTGGATGCCCTTCTTTCTTCTCCTCTACCAGATGCCATTTTGTCCTATCCTCTCTGGATGCCCTTCTGTCTTCTCCACTATTTGGATGCCCTTATGTTATCTCCTATCTCTGGGTGCACTTCTGTTCTCTCCTCTCTCTGGATGCCCTTCTGTCCTCTCCTCTCTATGGATACTCTTCAGTCTTCTCCTCTCTCTGGATGCCCATCTGTCTTATCCTCTATCTGGAGGCCTTTCTGTTTTTTATCTCTCTGAATGCCCTTCTCTTCTCTCCTCTCACTGCATGCCCTTCTGTCTTCTCCTCTCTCCGTATGCCCTTCTGTCCTCTCCTCTCTCTGGATGCCCTTCTGTTCTCTCCTCACACAGAATGCCCTTCTGTCTTCTCTTTTCTCTGAATGCCATTCTGTCCTCTCTTCTCACTGCATGCTCTTCTCGTCTCTTCTCTCCTCTCTCTGGATGCCCTCCTGTACTATCCTATATCTGGATGCCATTCTGTATTCTCCTCTGTCTGGATGCCCGTCTTTTCTTGTTTCTCTCTGGATGACATTTTCTCCTCTCCTCTCTCTTACTGCCCTTCTGTATTCTCCTCTCTCTGGATGCCCTTCTGTCCTCTCCTCTCTCTGGATGCCCTTCTGTTCTCTCCTCTCTTTGGAAGCTCTTCTTTTCGCTCTCTTTCAGGGTGTCCTCTTGTCCTCCCCTTTCTCTGGAAGCCCTTATGTCCTCTTCTATATCTGGATGCCCTTTGTCTTCTCGTCTCACTGGATTCCCTTCTGTTCTTGTTTCTTTCTGGATGACATTTTCTCCTCTTCTCTCTCTTAATGCCATTAGTTTTCTCCTCTGTCAATGTGCTTCTGTTCTCTCCTCTCTCTGGATGCCCTTATTTTCTCTCATCTCTCTGGATGCCCTTCTGTCCTCTCCTTGCTCTGGATGCCCTTCTGTTCTCTACTTTCTTTGGAAGCTCTTTTGTTCGCTCCTCTTTCAGGATGTCCTTTTGTCTTCTCCTCTCTCTGTATGCCCTACTGTTCTCTCCATCCTCCGATAACCCTTATCCTCACTTCTCTCTCAAGATACCCTTCTGTCCTCTCCTCTCTCTGGATGCCCTTCTGTCCTATTCTCTCTCTGGATGCCCTTCTGTCTTCTCCTCTCCCTGGATGCCCTTCTGTTCTCTACTCTCTATGGATGCCCTTCTGTCCTCTCCTCTCTCTGGATGCCCTTCTGTATTCTCTTCTCTCTGGATGCCCTTCTGTTCTTTTCTCTCTCTCTGGATGCCCATCTGTTCTCTCCTCTTTCTGGATGCTCTTCTGTCTTCTCCTCTATCTGGATGCACTTCTGTCTTCTCCTCTCTGCAGATGCCATTCTGTCCTATCCTCTTTGGATGCCCTTCTGTCTTCTCCTCTATCTGGATGCCCTTATTTTCTCTCCTATCTCTGGATCCACTTCTGTTCTCTCCTCTCTCTGGATACCCTTCTGTCTTCTCTTCTCTTTGGATGCCTTTCTGTATTCTCCTTTCTTTGCGTGCCTTTCTGTTCTCTCCTCTCTATCTCTAGATGCCCTTCTATCATCTCCTATCACCAGATGCCATTCTCTCCTATCCTCTATCTGGATGCCCTTCTGTATTCTCCTCTATCTGGATGCCCTTATATTCTCTCCTATCTCTGGATGTCCTTCTGTCCTCTCCTCTCTTTGGATGCCCTTCTGTCCTCTCCTCTCTCTGGATGCCCTACTGTTCCATCCTCTTTCTGTATGCCCTTCTCTCTTATACATTCTTATTATTCTCTCAATACAGCTACTTAATTGGACATAGTTTCCAAAACAAAGAACAGTGCATGGCCAGCTAATACCCTGTTTATACCGAAATCCAAATAACAAGTCTTAACCCAAACTGCACAACTAAGGTGCATTTAGTGTTTTCAGATCTCTAAAGGTTGCCTGTAACTCAGGGAGTACACATGAATTTCTCCTTGGGTAGTCTTACTCAAGGGAACTGCCTTACATTGTATCATGCATTTTAGCTGCAATACAGCTACTTAATTGACATAGTTTCCAAAACAAAGAACAGTGCATGGCCAGCTAATACCCTGTTTATACCCAAATCCAAATAACATGTCTTAACCATAAGTGCACTAGTAACATGCATTAAGTGTTTTCAGCTCTCCAAATGTTGCCTGTAACTCAGGGAGTACACATGCTTTTCTCCTTGGGTAGTCTTACAGACAGTAACTGCCTTACATTGTATCATGCGTTTGCTTCAATACAGCTACTTACTTGGACATAGTTTCCAAAAAAAAAAAAAAAAAGAAAGAAAAGTGCATGGCCGGCTAATACCCTGTTTATACCCAAATTCAAATAACACATCTTAACCCAAAGCACACAAGTAAAGTGCATTAAGTGTTTTCCCCCCTCTAAGGGTTGCCTGTAACTCAGGAAGTACACATGCTTTTCTCCTTGGGTAGTCTTACACACGGGAACCGCCTTACATTGTATCATGTGTTTTAGCTGCAATACAGATACTCATTTGGACATAGTTTTGAAAACAAATAACAATGCATAGCTGGCTAATACCCTGTTTATACCCAAATACAAATAACATGTCTTAACCCAAAGTGCTCAAGTAAAGTACTTCAAGTAAAGTTTTCAGTTCTCCAAATGTTGCCTGTAACTCAGGGAGTACACACACTTTTCTCCTTGGGTAGTCTTACAGACAGTAACTGCCTTACATTGTATCATGCGTTTTAGCTGCAATACAGCTACTTATTTGGACATAGTTTCCAAAACAAAGAACAGTGCATGGGCAGCTAATACCCTGTTTAATCATAAATCCAAATAACATGTCTTAACCCAAACTGCACAAGTAACATGCATTTAGTGTTTTCAGCTCTCTAAGGGTTGCGTGTAACTCAATGAGTACACATGCTTTTCACCTTGGGTAGGGAACACACGAGAATTGCTTTATATTGTATCATGCATTTTAACTGCAATACAGCTACCTAATTGGACATAATTTCCAAAACAAAGAACAGTGCCTGGCCGGCTAATACCCTGTTTATGCCAAAATTCAAATAACCTGTCTTAACCCAAACTGCACAAGTAAAGTGCATTAAGCATTTTCAGCTCTCCAAATGTTGGCTGTAACTCAGGGAGTACACATGCTTTTCTGCTTGGGTAGTGTTACAGGTGGGAATTGCCTTACATTGTACCATGCCTTTTAGCTGCAATACAGCTATATATTTGGACCTAGTTTCCAAAACGAAGAACAGTGCATGGCCGGATATTTCCCTGTTTAAAGACAAATCCAAATAACACATCTTAACCCAAACTGCATAAGTAACGTGCATTTATTTTTTCAGATTTCTAAGGGTTGCCTGTAACTCAAATTGTACACATGCTTTTCTCTTTGGGTAGTCTTACAGACAGGAACTGCCTTACATTGTATCATGTGTTTTGGCTGCAATACAGCTATTTATTTGGACATAGTTTCCAAAACAAAGAACAGTGTATGGGCAGCTAATACCCTGTTTAATCACAAATCCAAATAACATGTCTTTACCCTAAGTGCACAAGTAATGTGCATTAAGTGTTGTCAGCTCTCCAAGTGTTGCCTGTAACTCAGGGAATACATATGCTTTTCTCCTTGGGTAGTCTTAGAGATGGGAATTGTCTTACATTGTATAATCTGTTTTAGCTGCAATACAGCTACTTATTTGGACATAGTTTCCAAAAAGAGAACAGTGAATTGCTGGCTATTGCCCTGTTTAAACCCCAATCCAAATAACACGTCTTAACCCAAACTGCACAAGTAGCTTGCATTTAGTGTTTTCAGTTCTCTAAGGGTTGCCTGTAACTCAGGGAGAACACATTCTTTTCTCCTTGGGTAGACTTACACATGGGAACTGCCTTACATTGTATCATGCATTTTAGGTGCAATACAGATACTCATTTGGACATAGTTTCCAAAACAAATAACAATGCATGGCTGGCTAACACCCTGTTTATAGACAAATCCAAATAACATGTCTTAACCCAAAGTGGTCAAGTAAAGTGCATTAAGTGTTTTCAGCTCTCCAAATGTTGCCTGTAACTCAGGGAGTACACATGCTTTTCTCCTTGGGTAGTCTTACAGATGGGAATTGCTTTATATTGTATCATGCCTTTTAGCTGCAATACAGCTACATATTTGTACCTAGTTTCCAAAACAAAGAACAGTGCATGGCCCGCTATTACCCTGTTTAAAGACAAATCCAAATAATACGTCTTAACCCAAACTGCATAAGTAACATGCATTTATTGTTTTCATATCTCTAAGGGTTACCTGTAACTCAAATTGTACACATGCTTTCCTCCTTGGGTAGTCTTACAGACAGGAACTGCCTTACATTGTATCATGTGTTTTAGCTGCAATACAGCTATTTATTTGGACATAGTTTCCAAAACAAAGAAGAGTGCATGGCCGGCTATTACCCTGTTTATACCCAAATCCAAATAACACGTCTTAACCATAAGTGCACAATTAAAGTGCATTAAGTGTTTTCAGCTCTCCGAATCTTGCCTGTAACTCAAAGAATACACATGCTTTTCTCATTGAGTAGTCTTACACACGGGAACTGCCTTACATTGTATCATGTGTTTTAGCTGCAATACAGCTACTTATTCAGACATAGTTTCCAAAACAAAGAACAGTGCATGGCCGGCTAAAACCCTGTTTATACCCAAATCCAAATAACACGTCTTAACCCTAAGTGCACAAGTAATGTGCATTTAGAGTTTTCAGCTCTCTAAGGGTTGCCTGTAACTCACGTAGTACACATGCTTTTCTCTTTGAGTAGTCTTACAGACAGTAACTGCCTTACATTGTATCATGCGTTTTAGCTTTAATACAGCTACTTAATTGGACATAGTTTCCAAAACGAAGAACAGTGCATGGCCGCCTATTACCCTTTTTATACCCAAATTCAAATAACACGTCTTAACCCAAACTGCACAAGTAACGTGCATTTAGTGTTTTCAGCTCTCTAAGGGTTGCCTGTAACTCATGGAGTACACATGCTTTCCTCCTTGAGTAGTCTTACACACGGGAACTGCCTTACATTGTATCATGTGTTTTAGCTGCAAAACAGCTATTTATTTGAACATAGTTTCCAAAACAAAGAACAGTGCATGGATGGCTAATACCCTTTTTATACCCAAATCCAAATAACACGTCTTAACCCAAACTGCACAAGTAACATGCATTTACTGTTTTCAGATCTCTAAGGGTTGCCTGTAATGCAAGAAGTACACATGCTTGTCTCCTTGGGTAGTCTTACACACAGGAACTGCCTTACATTGTATCTTGACTTTTAGCTGCAATACAGCTACTTATTTGGACATAATTTATAAAACAAATAACAGTGCAAGGCCGGCAAATACCCTGTTTATACCCAAATCCAAATAACACGTCTTAATGCAAACTGCACAAGTAACGTGCATTTACTGTTTTCAGGTCTCTAAGGGTTGCCTGTAACTCAAACTGTACACATACTTTTCTCCTTGGGTAGTCTTCTAGACAGGAACTGCCTTACATTGTATCATGCATTTTAGCTGCAATACAGCTACTTAGTTGGACATAGTTTCCAAAGCAAAGAGCCCTGCATGGCCAGCTATTACCCTGTTTATACCCAAATCCAAATAACACGTCTTAACCCTAAGTGCACGAGTAAAGTGCATTAAGTGTTTTCAGCTCTCCAAATGTTGCCTGTGACTCAGGGAGTACACATGCATTTCTCCTGGAAAATCTTACACACAGGAACTG
The DNA here is from genome assembly GCF_011762505.2 of Arvicanthis niloticus. NCBI lineage: Eukaryota > Metazoa > Chordata > Mammalia > Rodentia > Muridae > Arvicanthis > Arvicanthis niloticus. The sequence goes on from NC_047659.1 coordinate 450,440, forward strand.
GCTCACATTGTATCATGCATTTTAGCTGCAATACAGCTACATTATTGGACACAGATTTTAAAACAAAGAACAGTGCATGGCTGGCTATTACCCTGTTTATACCAAAATCCAAATAATATGTCTTAACCCTAAGTGCACAAGTAAAGTGCATTAAGTGTTTTCAGCTCTCCAAATGCTGCCTGTATCTCAGGGAGTAGACATTCTTTTCGCCTTGGATAGTCTTACAGACAGGAACTGCCTTACATTGTGTCATGCGTTTTAGCTGCAATACAGCTACTTATTTGGACATCGTATCCAAAACAAAGAACAGTGCATGGCTGGCTAATACCCTGTTTATACACAAATACAAATAACACGTCTTAACCCAAACTGCACAAGTAAAGTTCATTTAATGTTTTCAGCTAAGAGTTGCCTGAAACTTAGGGGGTACACATGCTTTTCTTCTTGGTTAGTCTTATAGATAGGAACTTCCTTACATTGTATCATGCATTTTAGCTACAATACACTTACTTATTAATACATAGTTTCCAAAACAAAGAAAAATGCATGGCCGGCAAATACCCTGTTTATACCCAAATCAAAATAACACATCTTAACCCAAACAGCACTAGTAAAGTTCACTTAATGGTGTCAGCTCTCTAAGAGTTGCCTGTAGCTCAGTGGGTACACATGCTTTTCTTCTTGGTTAGTCTTATAGATAGGAACTTATGAACATTGTATCATTCATTTTAGCTGAAATAGAGCTACTTATTTGTACAGAGTTTCCAAAACAAAGAGAAGTGCATGGCCGGCTAATGCCCTGTTTATAAGCAAATCAAAATAACACATCTTAACTCAAACTGCACAAGTAACGTTCATTTAGTATTTCCAGTTCTCTAAGAGTTGCCTGTAACTCAGGGGGTACACATGCTTTTCATCTTGGTTAGTCTTATAGATAGGAACTTCCTTACATTGTATCATGCATTTTGGCTGCAATACACTTACATATTACTACATAGTTTCCAAAACAAAGAGCAGTGCATGGCCAGCTAATGCCCTGTTTCTACCCAAATCAAAATAACACATCTTAACTCAAACTGCACAAGTAACATTCATTTAGTGTTTACAGCTCTCTAAGAGTTGCTTGTAACGCAGGGGGTACACATGCTTTTCTTCTTGGTTAGTCTTATAGATAGGAACTTCCTTACATTGTATCATGCATTTTAGCTACAATACACTTACTTATTACTACATAGTTTCCAAAACAAACAACAGTGCATGGCCGGCTAATACCCTGTTTATACCCAAATCTAAATAACAGGTCTTAACCCAAACTGCACAAGTAACATTCATTTAGTGTTTTCAGATCCCTATGAGTTGTCTGTAAGTCAGGGAGTACACATGCTTTTCTACTTAGGTAATCTTACAGACAGTAACTGCATTACATTGTATGATGCATTCTAGCTGCAATACACCTACTTCTTTGTACATAGGTTCCAAACCAAAGAACAGTGCATGGCCCACAAATACCCTGTTTATACCCAAATCAAAATAACACATCTTAACCCAAACAGCACTAGTAATGTTCATTTAATGGTGTCAGCTCTCTAAAAGTTGCCTGTAGCTCAGTGGGTACACATGCTTTTCTTCTTGGTGAGTCTTATAGATAGAAACTTCTCAACATTGTATCATGCATTTTAGCTGAAATAGAGCTACTTATTTGTACAGAGTTTCCAAAACAAACAACAGTGCATGGCTGGCTAATACCCTGTTTATACCCAAATCCAAATAACATGTCTTAACCCAAACTGCACAAATAAAGTTCATTTAGTGTTTTCAGCTCTCTAAGAGTTGCCTGTAACTCAGGGGGTACACATGCTTTCCTTCTTGGTTAGTCTTATACATAGGAACTTCCTTACATTGTATCATGCATTTTAGCTACAATACACTTACTTATTACTACTTAGTTTCCAAAACAAAGAACAGTGCATGGCCGGCTAATACCCTGTTTATACCCAAATCCAAATAACACGTCTTAACCCAAACTGCACAAGTAAAGTTCATTTAATGTTGTCAGCTCTCTAAGAATTGCCTGTATCTCAGTGTGTACACATGCTTTTCTTCTTGGTTAGTCTTATAGATAGGAACTTATGAACATTGTATCATTCATTTTGGCTGAAATACAGCTACATATTTGTACATAGTTTCCAAAACAAAGAAAAGTGCATGGCCGGCTAATGCCCTGTTTCTACCCAAATCAAAATAACACATCTTAACCCAAACTGCACAAGTAACGTTCATTTAGATTTTCCAGCTCTCTAAGAGTTGCCTGTAACTCAGGGGGTACACATGCTTTTCATCTTGGTTAGTCTTATAGATAGGAACTTCTCAACATTGTATCATGTATTTTAGCTGCAATATACTTACTTATTACTACATAGTTTCCAAAACAAAGAACAATGCATGGCCGGCTAATACCCTGTTTATACCCAAATCCAAATAACACGTCTTAACCCAAACTGCACAAGTAAAGTTCATTTAATGGTGTCAGCTCTCTAAGAGTTTCCTGTAGCTCAGTGGGTACACATGCTTTTCTTCTTGGTGAGTCTTATAGATAGAAACTTCTCAACATTGTATCATGCATTTTAGCTGAAATACAGCTACTTATTTGTACATAGTTTCCAAAACAAAGAAAAGTGCATGGCTAGCTAATACCCTGTTTATACCCAAATTAAAATAACATGTCCTAACCCCAACTGCACAAGTAACATTCATTTAGTGTTTTCAGCTCATTAAGAGTTTCGTGTAACTCAGGGAGTACACATGCTTTTTTCTGTGGGTAGTCTTATAAGAAGGAACTTCCTTACATTGTATCATGTGTTTTAGCTACACTACAGCTACTTCTTTGTACATAGTTTTTAAAACATGGAAGAGTGCATGGCCGGCTAATACCCTGTTTATACACAAATCAAAATAACACATCTTAACCCAAACTGTACAAGTAAACTACATTTACTGTTTTCAGCTCCCTAAGAGTTGCCTGTAACAAAGTGAGTACACAGGCTTTTCTCCTTAGGTAGTCTTACAAACTGGAACACAGTTTCCAAAACAAAGAACAGGCCATGGCTGGCTAATACCCTGTTTATACCCAAACATAAATAACATGTCTTAACCCAAACTGCAGACATAACGTTCATTTAGTGTTTTCAGCTCTCTAAGAGTTACCTATAACTCAGGGGGTACACATGTTTTTTCCTTAGGTAGTCTTACAGACAGGAACTGCCTTACAGTGTATCATGCGTTTTAGCTACAATAGAGCTACTTATTTGTACATAGTTTCCAAAACAAAGAAAAGTACATGGCCGGCTAATGACCTGTTTATACCCAAATAAAAATAACACGTCTTAACCCAAACTGCATAAGTATATTTCATTTAGTGTTTCCAGATCTCTAAGAGTTGCCTGTCTCAGGGGGTACACATGCTTTTCTTTTGGGTTAGTCTTATAGATAGGAACTTCCTTACATTGTATCATGCATTTTAGCTGAAATACAGGTACTTATTTGTACATAGTTTCCAAAACAAAAAAAAGTGCATGGCCGGCTAATGCCCTGTTTATAAGCAAATTAAAATAACATGTCTTAACTCAAACTGCACAAGTAACATTCATTTAGTGTTTCCAGCTCTCTAAGAGTTGCCTGTAACTCAGGGGGTACACATGCTTTTCTCCTGGGGTAGTCTTGTAGATGGGAAGTTCCTTACATTGTATCATGCATTTTAGCTACACTACAGCTACTTCTTTGTACATAGATTCCAAAAGATAGAACAGTGCATGGGTGGCTAATACCCTGTTTATACACAAATCAAAATAACACATCTTAACCCAAACTGAACATGTAACATTCATTTAGTGTTTCCAGCTGTCTAAGAGTTGCCTGTAACTTAGGGGGTACACATGCTTTTCTTCTTGGTTTGTCTTATTGATAGGAACTTCTGAACATTGTATCATGCATTTTAGCTGAAATACAGCTACTTATTTGTACATAGTTTCCAAAACAAAGAACAGTGCATGGCCAGATAATGCCCTGTTTATACCCAAATCAAAATAACACTTCTTAGCCCAAACTGCACAAGTAACTTTCATTTAGTGTTTTCAGCTCTCTAAGAGTTGCCTGTAATTCAGGGGGTACACATGCTTTTCACTTTGGGTAGTCTTATAGATAGGAACATCCTTACACTGTATCATGGGTTTTAGTTGCAATACAGCTACTTATTTGTACATAGTTTCTAAAACAAATAACAGTGCATGGCCAGCTAATGTATATATATATATATATATATATATATATATATATATATTGTTTATACAGAAATCAAAATAACATTTCTTAACCCAAATTGCACATGTAATGTTCATTTAGTGTTTTCAGCTCTCTATGAGTTGCCTGTAACTCAGGGAGTACACAAGCTTTTCCCCTGGGTTAGTCTTATAGATAGGAACTTCCTTACATTGTATCATGCATTTTAGCTGCAATACACTTACTTATTACTACATAGTTTCCAAAACAAAGAGCAGTGCATGGCCGGCTAATGCCCTATTTCTACCCAAATCAAAATAACACGTCTTAACCCAAACTGCACAAGTAACATTCATTTAGTGTTTCCAGCTCTCTACGAGTTGCCTGAAACTCAGGGGGTACACATGCTATTCTTCTTGGTTAGTCTTATAGATAGGAACTTCCTTACATTGTGTCATGCATTTTAGCTGCAATACACTTACTTATTACTACATAGATTCCAAAACTAAGAACAGTGCATGGCCGTCTAATACCCTGTTTATAGCCTAATCAGAATAACACGACTTAACCCAAACTGCACAAGTACCATTCATTTAGTGTTTTCAGCTCTTTAAGAGTTGCGTGTAACAAGAGGAGTACACAGTCTTTTCTCCTTAGGTAGTGTTACAGACTGGAACTGCCTTACGTTGTATAATGTTTTAACTGCAATACAGCTACTTATTTGGACATCGTTTCCAAAACAAAGAACAGTGCGTGGCCGGCTAATACCCTGTTTATACCCAAATCCTAATAACACTTCTTAACCCAAACAGCACAAGTAAAGTTCATTTAATGTTTTCAGCTCTCTAAGAGTTGCCTGTAACTCAGGGGGTACACATGCTTTCCTTCTTGGTTAGTCTTATAGATAGGAACTTCCTTACATTGTATCATGCATTTTAGCTACAATACACTTACTTATTACTACATAGTTTCCAAAACAAACAACAGTGCATGGCAGGCTAATACCCTGTTTATTCCCAAATCTAAATAACAGATCTTAACCCAAACTGCACAAGTAACATGCATTTAGTGTTGCCTGTAAGTCAGGGAGTACACATGCTTTTCTACTTAGGTAATCTTACAGACAGGAACTGCATTACATTGTATCATGCATTCTAGCTGCAATACAGCTACTTATTTGGACATCGTTTCCAAAACAAAGAACAGTGCATGGCCGGCTAATACCCTGTTTATACCAAAATCAAAATAACATGTCTTAACCCAAACTGCACAAGTAAAGTTTATTTAATGTTGTCAGCTCTCTAAGAATTGCCTGTAACTCAGTGTGTACACATGCTTTTCTTCTTGGTTAGTCTTATAGATAGGAACTTCTGAACATTGAATCATGCATTTTAGCTGAAATAGAGCTACTTATTTGTACATAGTTTCCAAAACCAAGAAAAGTGCATGGCCGGCTAATGCCCTGTTTATAAGCAAATCCAAATAACACGTCTTAACTCAAACTGCACAAGTAATGTTCATTTAGTGTTTCCAGCTCTCTAAGAGTTGCCTGTAACTCAGGGGGTACACATGCTATTCATCTTTTTTAGTCTTATAGATAGGAAATTCCTTACATTGTATCATGCATTTTTGCTGCAATACACTTACTTATTACCACATAGTTTCTAAAACAAAGAGCTGTGCATGGCTGGCTAATGCCCTGTTTCTACCCAAATCAAAATAACACGTTCTAAACCGAACTGCACAAGTAACATTCATTTAGTGTTTCCAGCTCTCTAAGAGTTGCTTGTAACTCAGGGTGTACACATGCTTTTCTCCTGGGGTAGTCTTGTAGATGGGAACTTCCTTACATTGTATTATGCGTTTTAGCTACACTACAGTTACTTCTTTGTACATAGATTCCAAAAGATAGAACAGTGCATGGGTGGCTAATACCCTGTTTATACACAAATCAAAATAACACATCTTAACCCAAACTGAACATGTAACATTCATTTAGTGTTTCCAGCTGTCTAAGAGTTGCCTGTAACTTAGGGGGTACACATGCTTTTCTTCTTGGTTAGTCTCATGGATAGGAACTTCTGAACATTGTATCATGCATTTTAGCTGAAATACAGCTACTTCTTTGTACATAGTTTCCAAAACAAAGAACAGTGCATGGCCGGATAATGCCCTGTTTATACCCAAATCAAAATAACACTTCTTAGCCCAAACTGCACAAGTAACTTTCATTTAGTGTTTCCAGCTCTCTAAGAGTTGCCTGTAACTCAGGGGGTACACATGCTTTTCACCTTGGGTAGTCTTATAGATAGGAACATCCTTACATTGCATAATGCATTTTAGCTGTAATACAGCTACTTATTTGTACATTGTTTCTAAAACAAATAACAGTTCATGGCCAGCTAATGTTTATATAATATAATAATAATAATAATAATAATAATAATAATTATTATTATTATTATTATTATTATTATTATTATTATTATATATTGTTTATACAGAAATCAAAATAACACTTCTTAACCCAAACTGCACAAGTAATGTTCATCAATGTTTTCAGCTCTCTATGAGTTGCCTGTAACTCAGGGTGTACACAAGCTTTTTGCCTTGGTTAGTCTTATAGATAGGAACTTCCTTACATTGTATCATGTGTTTTTGCTGCACTATAGCTACTTTTTTGTACATAGTTTCCAAAACATAGCACAGTGCATGGGTGACTAATATCCTGTTTATACCCAAATCAAAATAACACATTTTAACCCAAACTGTACAAGTAAACTTCATTTAGTGTTTTCAGCTCTCTAAGAGTTTCCTGTAAAAAAGGGAGTAAATAGGCCCTGCTTATACCCAAATCAAATAACACGTCTTAACCCAAACTGCACAAGTAACGTTCATTCAGTGTTTTCAGCTATCTAAGAGTTGCCTGTAACTCAGGGAGTACACCTGCTTTTCTGCTTAGGTACCCTTATAGATGGGAACGTCCCTACATTGTAGCATGCGTTTTAGCTACAATACAGCTACTTCTTTGTACATAGTTTCGAAAACAAAGAACAGGGCATGGCCAGCTAATACCCTATTTATACACAAATCAAAATAACATGTCTTAATCCAAACTGCACAAGGAACATGCATTTAGTGTTTTCAGCTCTCTAAGAATTGCCTGTAACTCAGGGAGTACACATGCTTTTCTCCTTGGGCAGTATTACTGACAGGAACTGCCTTATATTGTATCATGCATTTTAGATGCAATACACGTATTTATTTGTACATAGTATCCAAAAGACAAAACAATGCTCAGCCGGCTAATACAGGATTTATACCAAAATCAAAAGAACTCGTCTTGATTCATACTGCACAAGTAACATGCATTTAGGGTTTTTCAGCTCTAAAAGTTGTCTTTAACTCAGGGAGTTCACATGCTTTTCTTCTGGTGTAGTGACACAGATGGGTTCTTCATTACATTGTATAATACATTTTAGGTGTAATACAGGTACTTCTTTGTACCTAGTATCCAAAACACAGAACAATGCTTGGCCGGCTAATACAGGGTTTATACTAAAATCCAAAGAACACGACTTTACTCAAACTGTACAAGTAATGTTCATGTAGTCTTTTCAGCTCTCTAAGAGTTGTCTTTTTTTCTGGTACAATTATTTTTATTCCTGCATTTATTTTAGCAATACAAGGTAAAAAGCTGGGTCTTTTATAACCTACTCTTTAGCAAAGTTAACCACACTTCAGTAGCTTTTTTTCCCCAAAACACTTTAATTATCAGTATTTGTATATTCCTAACTACTTGTACATGTATATATATATACATACATATATGAACAATAATTAAATAAGATGTATTTGAACTGTATTGGGGGTTGGAAAGAGTGGAAGGAAGAAAAGAGAGAAAAAATTATGTAAGTACAGTGCTCATATATGAAATTCTCAAAAAGGAATCCATTTTTAAAAAATGTTCAACAAATTAACTTGCATTTTACAATATGAAGATAAATATGACCTATAAATATGTTGAAGGACATTTTAACTCATTACAAACTTTTAAATTTAAAATGAAATCAATAAAAATTATTTTACCCATCATACTAACATAAACCACAATAACATTTTATAATTCAAAGTATTTCTGATAAAAAGAAAATGGATTGTCAGAAGCTAAGTCAGCAGAGCCAGGGGGTCACTGTGTGTAATTTCTTTTCTTTTCATTTCTTTTTTTTCTTTTTTTGTCTTTTTCTTATTATCAAATCATAATTTTAACTTTTTAACACAGGGGTTATAAACAAGAAAATGTAGGATGTGGGGAATGGGATGACATAGGAGCATAGATGTTCTGGGGGAGTACAGATGTCTTTCAGAACAGGGTATCAGCTGGGTGAAGGTTCAGGAGTCAGGTCACTATGACTCTGCCTCTGCTTCACTTGTCCTTATCTAAGTTGGTACTATCTGTCAAGGCTGCCTATATACAAGGTCTATAACTACTCAAGCTGGTAGATTTCCACAAAAGCTGCCTGTTTACAATAGTTTATAGACATCTGTTTCAGTGTTTTTCCATAGAGACCCAAGACTTTGTGTTAGCAGGCATGTATGTCAGGCCTATTGCTGATTTTAGGCTTATGGCTGATTTTAGGCCTCCAGTGTATAAGCAGGGCTGCCCCTGACATCTCCTCCCTTCTCTAATTATAGAAGGGCTATGGCGATTCTAATCTTGCCAAGGCAGGGATAGAGGCCTGACCTCCAGTAATTAAAGGGGACCTTGTAATGGCTCCAGTCCTCCTGTCGTTGTCCAGTGAGGCATGAGGGCCATACCCGTCCCGATGTCTTTTTCCTGGAGAGGGGATACTTTTGACATCAACCCCTATGCAGTCAAGCTTGTTCATCAGGGAACCCAGAAACATATTTTTAACTTTTATTTATATTCCCTTGCAGTGCTTAGCCTCGCAGCCTAAGCAAGAATTCAGATTGCCAGACAGAGGGGATTCTGGGTGGCCCCTCTCTGCTTGGTCTAGGGGAAGAAGTCCCCTCTTTTAGGTTGGGTGGAGATGGGACTTGGGAGCACCCTGGATAGAGTAACATCCTCACCTAGCATCTTGTGGTCCTCCATAGCTAACTTATGATAATGTATCTGAATAGATTTTGCTATCAGATTATCTATCTGTTCACAAAGTTAGTCAGCCTATTTAAGGCCCAGGGACCAAAGGAAATAAGTAAAAATAACCTAATTAATAGTCCCAAGATGGAAGGAAGTAGGGTTAACAATCATGGAGAGGTTGAAGACCAATTCTTGTACAAGCTCTCATTTTTCTCTTTCTCTGTCTTTTCTCAAGACCTCCTCTGGCCTTTTTCATGCTATCTTTAATCATTCCTGTTTTGTCTATGTAGAAGCAGCATTCTTCTTTAAGGGCTATACACAGTCTAGAGCTGTACATAATCTTTTCTATTGTAAAAGAGAAAATCAAGTCCAATAAAGTCCTTTGCAATTTGGGGGGATTGAATCAGACAGCGAAACGAGGGATTTCTTCAGATTAGTGATGTCAGTCTATAGCTGTTTGACGTCCTTGTCAAAGGCCCATTGGAGGTCTGAGTAGTATAAGTCCAGAAGCCAGCATCAGGATCAGAACTCCTAACAGCAGACATCACCAGTGATTAATTTTTTATCTGAAAAGGAAAAAAGAAGGGAATTCTCAGGGAAATTTCTTTTCCCTGGATGTCAATTGTTATTCATCTTATTTATAATTGGGCCTGGTTTTGTGGGGGTATCTATTTAGTTCATTAATCTTTTTGGTGGCCATTTAGCTGTGCCTTCTGTGGTATCAAACATGCATGTAGGAACTGGGTCCTGGCCATTCCATTTAAGAGTAAAAGGGTCCTTCCACATAGTTGTGGCTTAAATTTTATTGGTCTCAGCAATACCAGAGGCAATCAGCGGCAGATTTGCCATGAGCTTTCAGTTTTAGAAAGTTAAGAATAAACAAGGCATGCCCCTTCCACCCTCAGAGAGTCATGAAGACACTATTTAAAGAAATATAATTCTTTATTAATAATTTCTTTTTATCAAAGGACTATTATAAAACAGCCAACAATTAATCAATCTATATAAATCTATATAATATATAAATTAATGAGAGCTTCTTCTACTTTTTGCAAAATTACTCCTCTTTTGTCAATTAATTGTTGTGAGAAATTAGGATTTGCATCTCTCTTGAGAATATTAAACAGAGACATAAATTCTTTTGTGAAGAACTTAAATATGATCTTAGCCAATAAGCATCTCCTGGAAACCTTTGAGAATTGTTTGAAATAAGTAAACTATCCTTTTTCTTCCAGACCCATTATCTGTTTTTTTTTTTTTTTTGGATATTTTACATATTTACCTTTCAATGTTATCTCCACTTCCTTTCTCCCCCAAAACACCTTATCCCATATCCCCTCTTCCAATTTTTATGAGGGTGTGCTCCCACCATTCTCCCAATCCTGTCTCCCTGCTCTCGCATTCTCCAACACTATGGATCCAATCTTTTGGGGAACATGGCCCTCCACTTCCACTGTTGCCTAACGAGGCCACCCTCAGTTACCTATACAAGTGGAGTCATGAGTCCCTCCCTTTCTGTTCTCAGACACTGGGAGCTCTGGTTAAGTATTTTGCTACTCCTTAAAAAAACACCCACACTTTGGTCTTCCTTCCTCCTCTTGGGTTTCATGTGGTCTATGCATTATGTCTTAGGTATTGTGAGCTTTGGGCTAATATCCACTTATCAGTGATTGTATGCTATATATGTTCTTTTATGATTGGGTTACCTCACTCAGGATAATATTTTCAAGCTCCATCAATTTGCCTAAGAATTTCATGAACTCATTGTTTTTAATAGCTGAGTAGTACTCCATTGTGCAAATATGCCATATTTTCTGTATCCATTCCTCCAACTTCTGGCTATTATAAGTAAGGCTGCTATGAACATAGTGGGGCATATGTCCCTGTTGTATTTTGAAACATCTTTTGGGTATATGCCCAGGAGTGGTATAGCTGGGTCCTCAGATAATACTATGTTCAATTTTCTAAGGTACCACCAGACTGATTTCCATAGTGGTTGTACCAGCTAACAATCCCACCAACAATGGAGGAGTGTTCCTCTTTCTCCACATCCTTGCCAGCATCTGCTGTCACCTGTGTTTTCGATCTTAGCCATTCTGACTGGTGTGAGGTGGAATCTCAATGTTGTTTTCATTTGCATTTCTCTGATGACTAGAATGTTGAACACTTCTTTTAGTGCTTCTCAACCATTTGAGATTCCTTAATTGAGAATTTGTTTATATAGTGAATTACATTGATGGATTTCCATATATTAAACCAACCCTGCATTCCTGGGATAAAGCCTACTTGATCATGATGGATAATTGTTTTGATATGTTCTGAGATTCAGTTTTCAAAAATTTTATTGAGTATTTTTGCATCGATATTCATTTGGGAAATTGGTCTGAAGTTCTCTTTCTTTGTTGGGTCTTTGTGTGGTTTAGGTATGAGCATAATTGTGGCTTCATAGAATGTATTGGGCAGTGTTTCTTCTATTTCTACTTTGTGGAACAGTTTGAAATGAATTGGTATTAGGTCTTACTTGAAGATCTGATAAAATTCTGCACGGAAACCATCTGATCCAAGATTTTTTTTTTGGTGACTAGATTTTTAATGCCTGCTTCTATTTCTTTCAGGATTATGGGATTGTTTAGATGGTTTATCTGCTCCTAATTTAACATTATTAACTGGTATTTGTCTAGAAAATTGTCCATTTTATCCAGATTTTCCAATTTTGTTGAGTATAGGCTTTTGTAGTAGGATCTGATGATTTTTTGGATTTTCTCAGTTTCTGTTATTATGTCCCCATTTCAATTCTGATTTTATTAATTTGAATACTGTCTCTCTGCCCTCTGATTAGTCTGGCTAAGGGTTTATCTATCTTGTTGATTTTCTCAAAGAACCAACTCCTAATTTTATTGATTTTTGTATAGTTTTTTGTTAATATTTAGTTGATTTCAGTCCTGAGTTTAATTATTTCCTCCTGTCTACTCCTCTTGGATGTATTTGCTTCATTTTGTTCTAGAGTTTTCAGGTGTGTTGTCAAACTGCTAGTGTATACCCTCCCCAGTTTCTTTTAGTAAGCACTTAGAGCTGTGAGTTTTCCTCTTAACACCGCTTTCATTGTGTCCCATAGGTTTTGGTATGATGTGTCTTCATTTTCATTAAATTCTAAAAAGTATTTAATTTCTTTCCTTATTTCTTCCCTGACCACATTATCATTGAGTAGAGTATTGTTCAATTTCCATGTGAGTGTGGGCTTTCCTTTGTCTTCCTCTTTGTGTATCCAGCCCGTTAGCCAATGTCTTTTTATTTTGTCATGAAATATCTTGGTTTCTCCATCTATGGTAATTGAGAGTTTTGCTGGGTATAATATCCTGGGCTGACATTTATGTTCTCTTAGGGTCTGTATGACATCCATCCAGGTCTTCTAGCTTTTATAGTCTCTGGTGAGAAGTCTGGTGTAATTCTGATAGGTCTGCCTTTATATGTTAGTTGGCCTTTTTCCTTACTGCTTTTAAAATTCTTTCTTTGTTTTGTGCATTTTGTGTTTTGATTATTATGTGACGGGAGGTATTTCTTTTCTGGTCTAGTCTATTTGGCATTCTGTAGGCTTCTTGGATGATTATGGGCATCTCATTCTTTAGGTTAGGGAAGTTTTCTTCTATAATTTTGTTGAAGATATTTATTGACCCTTTAAGATGGGAATCCTCACTTTCTTCTATACATATTATCCTTAAGTTCTGTCTTCTCATTGTGTCCTGAATTTCCTGGATGTTTTGTGTTAAGAACTTTTTGCATTTTGTGTTTTCTTTGACAGTTGTGTTAATATTTTCTATGTTATCTTCTGCACCTGAGATTCTCTCTTCTATCTCTTGTATTCTGTTGGTGGTCCTTGTATCTATGACTCCTGATTTCTTTCCTAGGTTTTCTATATCCCTGATAGTCTCCCTTTGTGATTTCTTAATTGTCTCTACTTCCACTTTTATGTCCTGGATGTTTTTGTTCAATTCCTTCACCTGTTTAGTTGTGTTCTCTTGTAATTCTTTAAGGGATTTTTGTGTTTCCTATTTAAGGGCTTTCACCTGTTTATCTGTGTTCTCCTCAATTTCTTTGAGGGTGTTATTTATGTCCTTCTTAAACTTCTCTATCATTGTCATTAGAAGTGATTTTAGATCTGACTCTTGCTTTCCTGATGATATGGGTAATTCAGGACTTCCTAATGTGGGAGAACTAGGTTCTGATGAAGCTGAGTACTCTAGGTTGCTGGTGCTTGTTTTCTTATGCTTGCTTTTCCCCATCTGGATCTCCTTGGTGCTACCTGAGCTGTCTCTGACTGGAGCCTTGTCTTTCCTATTATCTTGGTTGTGTCAGAATTGTTTGGGATGAGTGCTGCTGCTGGGGTTAGAGCTGAGGTCCAAGCTCTGCTCAGTGTTCAGGCAGAAACAGGAAGGGACCAGTGCTCTGGGCCAGAAGTGAATTCCTGGGTCCCTGTGTGCCCCAGATACTCCCTGTTTGGGGTGAGTGTTGTTGATTCCTTACCTGAGATACTTCCCTGGTTAGAGCTCCTGGTAGCCCCGCTTCATCTGGGTTTTGTGAGGTTGGGTGCAGAGCTGCTGCTGGTGGTCCGCTCAGTGCTCAGGCCCAGACCGGAAGTCAAGGGTTGTCTTTAACTCAGGGAGTACACATGCTTTTCTCCTGATGTATTGATAAACTCAGGTACTGCATTTCATTGTATAATGATTTTTAGCTATAATACAGGTACTTATTTGTACATAGTATCCAAAACAAAGAAAAATGCTTGGCCTGCTAATACAGGTTTTATACCAAAATCCAAAGAACACATCTTGACTCAAACTGCACAAGTAACGTGCATTTAGTCTTTTCAGCTCTCTAAGAGTTGTCTTTAACCCATAACATAAAAATGCTTTTCTCCTGGTGTATTGATACAGACGGGTACTGCATTACATTGTATAATGTGTTTTACCTTTAATACAGGTACTTATTTGTACATAGTATCCAAAATAAAGAGCAATGCTTGGCCGGCTAATACAGGCTTTATACCATAACCCAAAGAACATTTCCTGACTCAAACTGCACAAGTAATGTGCATTTATTGTTTTTTGCTCTCTGAGAGTTGTCTTTAACTCAGAAAGTAAACTTGCTTTTCTCTTGGTTTATTGATACAGACGGGTACTGCATTACCTTATATAATGTGTTTTAGCTGTAATACAGGTAATTATTTGTACATAGTTTCCAAAACATGGAACAATGCTTGGCTGGCTAATACAGTGTTTATTCCAAAATCAAAGATCACTTCTTGACTCAAACTGCACAAGTAACATGCATTTAGTTTCTTCAGCTCTCCAATTGTTGCATTTAACTCAGGGAGTACACATGCTTTTCTCCTGGTGCATTGATACAAACGGGTCCTCCATTACATTGTATAATGTGTTTTAGCTGTAATACAGGTACTTATTTGTACATAGTATCCAAAACAAAAAAACACTTAGCTGGTTAATACAGTGTGTATACCAAAATCCGAAGAACTTTTCTTGACTCAGACTGCACAAGTAACGTGCATTTAGTGTTTTCAGCACTCTAAGTGTTTTCTTTAAGTCAGGGAGTTCACATGCTTTTTTGGTGTATTGATACAGACATGTACTGCATTACATTGTATAATGCGTTTTAGCTGTAATACAGGTACTTATTTATACATACTATCCAAAACCAAGAAGAATGCTTGTCCCGCTAATACAGGATGAATACCAAAATCCAATGGACACATCTTGACTCAAAGTGCACAAGTAATGTGCATTCAGTGTTTTCAGCTCTCTAATAGTTGTCTTTAACTCAGGGAGTACACATTTTTTTTCTCCTGGTGTATTGATAAACACGGGTACTGCATTTCATTGTATATTGCTTTTTAGCTGTAATACAGGTATTTATTTGTACATAGTATCCAAAACACAGAAAAATGTTTGGCTGGCTAATACAGGGTTTATACCAAAATTCAAAGAACATGTCTTAACTCAAATTGCACAAGTAACGTGCATTTAGTCTTTTCAGCTCCCTAAGAGTTGTCTTTAACCCATAACATAAAAATGCTTTTTTTCTGGTGTATTGATACAGACAGGTACTGCATCACATTGTTTAATGTGTTTTACCTGTAAAACAGGTACTTATTTGTACATAGTATCCAAAATAAAGAGCAGTGCTTGGCCAACTAATACAGGGTTTATACCAAAATCCAAAAAACATTACTTGACTCAAAGTGCACAAGTAATGTACACTTATTGTTTTCTGCTCTCTGAGAGTTGTCTTTAACAGTTACTTATTTGTACATAGTATTCAAAACATAGAACAATGCTTGGCAGGCTAATACAGGGTGTATACCAAAATCCAAAGAATATGTCTTGACTCCAACTGCACAAGTAATGTGCATTTAGTGTTTTCAGCTCTCTCAGAGTTATCTTTAACACAGAGAGTACACATGCTTTTCTCCTGGTGTATAGATAAAGACTGGTACTTCATTACATTGTATAATGTGTTTTAGCTGTAAGACATGGGCGTTCTCATCACCATCCACCATAGGGACATCCGCCTGTGTACCACAGGGATGTCCTCATCACTGTCCACCACATGGGCATTCTCTCCACTGACCACCACAGGGACATCGCCCACACTGTCCACCACAGAGATGTCCTCCACACAGTATACCACAGAGACATTCTCCCCACTGTCCACAACAGTGAAGTCCTCCTGTGCACCACAGGGATGTCCTCCTCACTGTCAACCACAGAGATGTCATCCACACTATCCACCACAGGAAAGTCCTCTTACTGTCCACCACAGGGACATCTCCTGTGCACCACAGGAACGTCCTTCCCACTGCCCATCAAAAGAACGTCATTCCCCACTGTCCAGCACAGTGAAATCCTCCTC
Source organism: Arvicanthis niloticus (assembly GCF_011762505.2). Taxonomy (NCBI): domain Eukaryota; kingdom Metazoa; phylum Chordata; class Mammalia; order Rodentia; family Muridae; genus Arvicanthis; species Arvicanthis niloticus. The sequence continues at coordinate 466,740 of NC_047659.1, forward strand.
ACTGTCCACCACAGGGACATTCTCCCCACTGTCCACCTCAGGGGAGTTCTCCCCACTGTCCACCAAAGGAATGTCCAAAGAATGTTCTCCCCACTGTCCACCGCAAGGACATCCTCCCCACTGTCCACCACAGGGACGTCCTCTCTACTGTCCACCACAGGGTCATGCTTCCCACTTTCCAACACAGAAAAATCCTCCCCACTGTCCACCACAGAGACTTCCTCCACACTTTCCACCACAGGGATGTCCTCTCCACTGTAAATCACAGGGATATCCTCCCCACTGCCCACCACAAAGACATCCCTTTCACTCTCTACAACAAATACCTTTTCCTCACTGTCCACCACAGGTATGTCCTCTCCAGTGTCCACCACAGGAAAGTCTTTTCCACTGTCCACCACAGAGATGTCCTACTCAATGTTTACCACAGGGATGTTCTCCCCACTGTCCACCACACAGATGTACTCCCCACTGTCCATCACAGGGATGCCCTTCCCACTGTTCACCACAGAAAAGTCCTCATCACTGTCCACCACAAGAACATCCTTCTCATTGTCCACCACAGGGATGTTCTCCTCACTGTCACCACAAGGATGTTTTCTTCACTGTCCACCACAGGGAAGTCTTCCACACTGTTTACCACATGGACATCCTCTGTGTACAACAGGACATCCTTACCACTGTTTACCTCAGGGGCGTCCTTCCTACTGTCCATGACAAAGATGTCCTCCCCACTGTCCACCACAGTGAAATCCTTCCTACTCTCCACCACAGGGATATCCTCCCCACTGTTGTCCACCACATGGACCTCCTCCCCACTGTTCATCACATGGACCTCCTCCCCACTGCCATCACAGGTAAGATCTCCACACTGTCCACTGTAGAGACATCCTCCACACTGTCCATCACAGGTACTTCCTCCTGTTCAACACAGGGATGTCTGCCCCACTGTCTACCACAGAGATGCCCTCCTCACTGTTTACCACAGGAACATCCTCCACTCTATCCCCAACATGTAAGTCCTCCCAAGTGTCCACCACAAAGACATCCTCCACACTGTCCACCACAGGGATGTCCTCCTGTGTACCACAGGGACGTTATCCCAACTGTCTAACACAGGGATGTCCACCTCACTGTCCACCACAGGGATATCCGAGGGATGTCATTCTCACTGTCCACCACAGGGAGTCCCCCCACTCTCCATTACACATATGTCCTCCCAAATGTCCCCACAGGGATGTTCTCCCAACTGTCCACCACAGAAACTTTTTTCCCACTGTCCACCACAGGGAAATCCTCCCAACTGTCCACCACAGAGACATCCTCCTCACTGTCCACCACAAGTATATCCTCCCCACTGTAAACCACAGGGACATCCTCCTCACTGTCCATAACAAAGACATCCTCCTGTACACCACAGGGAAGTCCTGTCCACTGTCTACCACAGGGACATTTTCCCCACAGTCCACAATACGGACGTCCTCCCCACTGTCCAACACAGGGATGTCTTCTCCACTGTCCACCAGAGGGATGTCGTTTCCACTGTCAACTACAGGTATGCCCTTCCCACTTTCCACCACAGAGACATCCTTTCCACTGTCCACCACAGGTACGTCCTTCCCACTGTCCTTTCCAAGGTCCACCACAGGGACTTTCTCATCACAATCCACCATAGGGACGTCCTCCTGTGTACCACAGGGATGCCCTCACCACTGTTCACCATAGGGGCATTTTCTCCACTGATCACCACAGGGACATCCCCCACACTGTCCACCATAGAGATGTCCTCCACACAGTACACCACAGGGACATTCTCCCCACTGTCCACCAAAGGGATGTCCTCCTGTGCACCACAGGGACTTCCTTCCAACTGATCATCACAGAGATTTCCTCCCCACTGTCCACAAAAGTGAAGTCCTCCTGTGCACCACAGGGAAGTCCTCCCCACTGTGCACAACAAGGATGTCCTCCTCACTGTCCACCACAGAGATGTCATCCGCACTGTCCACCAAAGAAAAGTCCTTTTACTGTCCACCACAGGGACATCCTCCTGTGCACCACAGGAATGTCCTCCCTGCTGCCCACCAAAAGAACGTCATCCCCACTGTCCAGCACAGTGAAATCCTCCTCACTGTCCACCACAGGGATATTCTCCCCACTATCTATCAAAGGAATGTCCTCCCAACTGTCCATCACAGGGTCATGCTTCCCACTTTCCAACACAGGGAAATTCTCCCCATTGTCCAACACAAGGATGTCCTCCTCACTTTCCACCACAGGGATGTTTTCCCCACTGTAAATCACAGGGATATCCTCACCACTGTCCACCACAGAGACATTATTTTCACTCTCCACAACAAAGATGTCCTTCTCACTTTCCATCACAGAGATGTGCTACCCACCATCCACCAAAGGAAAGTCTTTCCCAGTGTCTACCACAGGGATGTCCTGCCCACTGTCCACCACACAGATGTGCTCCCCACTGTACACCACAGGGATGTCCTTCCCACTGTTCACCACAGAAAAGTCTTCACCACTGTCCACTACAGGGATGTCCTTCTCACTGTCCACCACAGGGAAGTCCTCCCCACTGTCCACCACAGGGACATCCTTCTGTTTACCACAGGGATGTCCTCCCCACTGTCCACCACAGGGGCCTCCTCCCCACTGACCACCACAGAGACATCCTTCATACTGTCCAAGACAGGGATGTTCTCCCCACTGACCAGCACAGGGACATATTCCTCACTCTCTACCACAGGGACATTGACCCCACTGTCCACCACAGGAAAGTCCTCCCCACTGTCCACCAGAGGGACGTCTTCTACACTGTCCACCACAGAGAAGTCCTCCACACTGTCCATGGCAGAGACATCCTCCTGTGCACCACAGGGCTGTCCTCTTCACTGTCCACCACAGAGATGTCCTTCACATTGTCCACCACAGGGACATTCTCCTGTGTACCACAGGGACATCCTTACTACTGTTTACCTCAGGGTGTCCTCCCCGCTGTCTACCTCAGAGATGTCTTCCCCACTGTCCATCACAGGGACATCCTCTCCACTGTACACCACAGGCACATCCTCCTGTCCACCACAGGGGTGTCCTCTTCACTGTCCACCACAGAGATTTCCTCCCCATTGTCCACCACAGGGACATCCTCCTTGGATCCACCAGAATGTTTTCCCCACAGTCCACAAGGATGTCTGCCCGACTGTCCACCACAATAAAATCCTCCCCACTGTCCACCACATAGACCTCCTCCCCACTGTCCACCACAGGGATGTCCTCCTCACTGTCTACCACAGGGAAGTATTCCACACTGTCTACCACAGGGAACTATTCCTCACGGTCCACCACAGGGACGTATTCCTCACGGTCCACCACAGGAATGGCCTCCCCACTGTCTACCACAGAGACATGCTCCCCACAGTCCACCAAAGAAAAGTTCTCCCCACTGTCCACCACAGGGATATACTTCCCTCTGTCCACCACAGGGATGTCCTACTGTGCACCACAGGAATATCCTCCACTCTGTCCACAACAGGCACGTCCTTACCACTGTCCACCACTGGGACGTCCTCCCCACTGTCCACCACAGGGCTGTCCTCCAATGTACCACATTGACATCCATTCCACTGTCCACCACAGAAACGTCCTCCCCACTCTCCACCACAGGTACGTCCTCCCCACTCTCCACCACAGGTACGACCTCCTCACTGTCCACCACAGAGATGTCCTCCCAACTGTACACCACAGGGACATCCTCCTGTGCACCACAAGGACCTCCTTCCCACTGTCCACCTCAGAAACGTTCTAGCCACTGTCAAACACAGGGACATCCTTTATACTGTCCACCACAGATAAATACTCCCCACTGTCAACCACAGAGATGTCCTCCCCACTGTCCACCACAGAAATGTTCTCCTCATTGTTCAACACAGGGAAATCCTCCCCACTGTCCACCATAAGTGTGTCCTCCTCACTGTCCACCATAGGTCACGCTGCACAGGGTTGCTCCAAGGAAGCAACAATAAAATCCAGAATCCAGAATGTGTAGTTGGCTGCACTGTTGCCCTGCCACTGGGGTGCCAGAAGTGCAGAGAAATCCAGAAGCAGACTCACACCCAACACAGGTGAGACAAGCACATGGAATCTGGAATCCCATGTTTGAGTACTGAGCTATGACAGTGAGAGCCCTGATTGCCAGGGCCAAGTCTGAGCTTGGGCACTGGGAAGCAACCTTTAGTAAGAAGGGCTCACACAATTATTCAATGGGCCCAAACTAAAGTCAGATGTGTACTGCATGGTCTCAGGTCAACTTAACTGTAGGGCAGCCTGGGCCGGCATTAAAGATTTTCTACTCTTGAGGCTCTCCTAGTCTAGGGAGGAAGACAGCCCACTGAATTAATTTTTAGAACACTGCACAGGCTATAGAAATAGGAAATTTCTTGGAGGGCTTGATGTTGCTGCAAATCCATAGAATACTACCTGACACACAGGATGGAGACAATGTTGTTCAAGTGCGTCCACAGTGCAACAGAGGAGTTCTTAGTGCCCCTGGTCAGGAAGGTGAGGGTTGAAAGGAGCATGAAGTTCAAGTACAAGTCCTGGGTGGAGAAAGAAAAGGCTAGCCCAAGACTGAAACTAGCAAGGGACAGTGCCTGGGACCTAGCTATGTGAGTCTGGAAAGGTCAGAGAAGCGCAAATGTTGGCTGCTGGCAGGAACCAAGAGTACAGGGCCAGCCAAGGTTGCAGACCTATTCTAGGAAGAATAGCTTCATCAAGACTATGTAATACAGAGATCAACATGATGAAAAGTAGCGTGATCCAGAGAATATTAGACCAGCTTCCCAAAACCAATGTTAGATCCTGAGATACCTGTCTGGAGGATTTCACAAGACTGAACAACACTCTTTATCCAATCAGATGATTCTGACTAAACTTAGCAGTATGTACCTCCAAGCATTCTTTGGCATCCTACTTCCTCCAACTCAGAACTAGAAAATGACTTCACAAAATATGGTTTTGCTGCTTCTATAATTTCTGAGTAAAAGTCACTGTACATTATTTATAAAAGAAATAACTTGATTTGTGGAGAAGGCTTCAGTTAAATGTGACCCTAGGAAAAAATGCCTCACACACGTCTTTCTTCTAAATGGATGAGTCCCATATGGTATGCTGGAAAGTGAGGCAAACACTGGTTTGGATGACTGGTGCATTGGCTAGGTAAAGAAACCAGGCCATGGTGCAAGAAGCATGGACTCTGCCTTAACCCTCAGGGACTCTAATGTCAATCAGCCTATGTGGAAGGTCTTTTAACCCTGAGCAATGCTGGCTCCAATCATCCTAAAGACTCAGACATTCAAATGAGACAGCCTCCTAAGTCCAAGCCAGTGAATTTATCTCTGACATTGAGAGAAGTGTCAACAGAGGACCATCTCAGGACTTCATCTGGCTGGTGCATATTCAGCTACTGGTACCAGGCTACAGCAGCAGCTCCAAAAGAGCTGCGGCAACATCAGTGCTGCTTGGAGCCCAGCATCAGCTGTATAGATACAAAGTTTCCTATCTCTGTGCTTTTTACCACAATAGGCTATAGAAGCAATGCAGTGCCCTCCCCAAACATGGAGACAATCTGAAATAGAAACAGCACTTATACCAGCAAGAAAAATGTCACTAATAAAGCAGTAAGGAGAAAGGTCTCTCTACAGATTAAAAAAAAATCAAATGACAACTTTCACTACGTCTAAGCCAGTGGTTATTTCAATGGTGTCTTACCAGTCACTTGGCCTCCCAGAATTGTTCCATGCACCAAACCCTGTTGTAGCTACTCTCTCAATGCAGAGAGAAAAGATGCCCTTCAGTGTTCAAATACCTGTGGGTGCTGCTCAGGTCCAGATGATTAGAAGTGAAGGAAATGGTCATATTTCAATATTTGTTCAAAAAACAACACAATCTTGCTATAAAGCTATTGTTTTGTTTGTTGACATTTTTGTTCATTTGTTTTTTGTTTGTCTTTTGGTTTGGTTTGGTTTTTGCAAGTAGTGGGAGATTGTCTTAAACAGAGAAGAAAAACCTGAGCACAATCAATCACAGGAATTGAGGTGGGCAAACCAAACCCAAACACTGGCATGCTACTACCCTCATCACTGGCCCTTGGCCAGTGATGTTTGTGAGGGTTTGTTTCCCTGACATATGCTTGTCTGAATTACCAGCCAGCACCTATGAAACCACTTTCTCTCAGACTTCTGAGCATTGGGCAATTGAAACTTTCTCTCCAATAGATGGCACTTCTCAGACTAAAAACAGAGTATCCCACTGACTTCAACAGACCCACTCTCCTTTTTGGACTACCTGGTTTCTCACCAAAGCAAGTCAACAGTCAACTGTATTATAAGTTTTGAAGAAAGAAAATTGTACTGTGGCATTGACCAATGCATTCTGTGACTCTTCAAACAAACATGCAGCTTGGCTAATTTGAAAAACTGGACCCTCAGAAAGAAAGTAAAGTGGAGGTTGGGATAATATTCAGTTGGTAGACTGTTTGTTGAGTATGCACAAACCCATAAACCAGGCATGCTTGTATACATATGCAATTCTGTCACTCAGGAGGCAGTGGCCAGAGGATAACAAGTCCTACAATAGAACATAAGAGAGATAGGAGAAAGAACAAAAGTAGTCACATCAGAAAAGAGAATATGTTCTCTAAAAAGGACCTTCACCTTTCAGTGCTTCCGGGCTTCCAAACCTGACAAGAAAGAAGAATGCAGGCATATCACAAAAGGTGGACAAATAACCTAAAGTTGTGTAGACTGTCCAAGGACCTAGTTTTTACCCTATCAGGACTCAGAGAAACAATCTAGCTCTGTATTCAGCTAAATAGAAAAAAGAGCCAAGTCTTTCACGAAATTCCACAAGGGAGAAGAAAGCAGAGAGTAGTATCCTCATAATGTCCCATCTTGACAAAGATCCTCATGGGGCTCTGTGACTAGATTTTTCTGGGCAATCGAGATGCAGGGCCTACAATGGTGAGGAATCATGTGAAGAGGCATTTACCCAAAGACATTTAAGCAGAATAAAATGTGTGGACCACAAAAAAACAGAACTTGTCCGATAATAACACAAAGAAAATAATTACTGTGATTCCTTTCATAAGATAGCTGGGATAGGCAATAGGAGGAGTATCATTGTTAATACCTGGGACAAACAATTCTCTTTATTGAGATTATTTGACAAGATTTTCATGCTAAAACTCCCAACCTGTAACATTTGGAAGGCTTTTTCTTTTCTTTTTTTTAATTTTCAAAAAGCTTTATTTATCAATATTTGCACAAACATATATACCTATACACGCATAAATATATAAACAATAACTAAACAATAGGACGTATTTAAAAAGTATGGGGGTTGGGAAAAGTGGGAGGAAGGAGAGAAAGGGGAAAATTATGTAAATACAGTGTTCATATATGAAATTCTCAAAAAGGAATCCAGCCTTTTAAAATGTTCAGCAGATTAACCAACATTTTACAATATGAAAATAAATATGACCTATAATTATGTCAAAGAACATTTTAACTCACTACAAACTTTGAAGTTTAAAATGAGATCAATAAAAATTATTTTACCCAGCATACTAACAAAAACCACAATAATGTTTTATAATTCAAAGTATTTCTGAGAACAAGAAAATAGATTGTCAGGAGCTAAGTCAGCAGAACCAGGGGTACACTGTGTGCGTGTGGTTTTTTTTTTTATCAAATCATAATTTTTACTTTTTAACATGGGGATTATAAACACAAAAATGCAAGATGTGGGGAAGGGGATGACACAGGAGCATAGGTGTTCAGGGGGAGTATAGATATCTTTCAGGGGTCAGATCACTATGACTCTGCCTATGATTCACTTGTCCTTATCTAATTTGGTACTATCTGGGAAGGCTTTTTCTAATAAAGCATTGACAATACTCAGGCTAGAGAAAGGATCTTCTACAGGTGTACTCTGCCTATGTCAGCACTCTGTGACATTAGTATCTAAAGAAGATGGGGAAATGAGATGGAAGATGATGGGGAAATGAGGAACTGGACCAAGTGAGAACAGACAGTAGAACAGACAGTAGAGAAAGCACCAGTGTGTGACTGGACATTTCTAGTAAGGAGGCAAGGCCAAAGAATTAAGAAAAGCATGTACAGTCATGATGAAAATCATATAAAACCTCTCCAGGGTGGAAAGACAGTAGCCGTTTCTGTGGCATCTGCTAGTCACATGACCACATGGTAGTTCTAAGGAATTAGTTTGTTGATATAGTCAGAGTAGAGAAAACTAGAGTGCTCCAAGAGCCACTGACACCAGGACATCCTGCTATTCTGTTTCTTCCTTGTTTTGCTTTTGGGTTTTTTCTTGGGGAGGAAGTATTTTTTGATACAGTTTCACTTGTAGCCCAAGCTGGCCTCAGCTTCCTAAGTGCAGGTATGAGACATTGTACCCATCTTAACAGCACAGTTTTTAAAGCACTTCTTTGCCTGACTCGTTTTCTCATTATGCAGAATTGGTTTGCAAAGGTTCCAGAAAACAGCTGTAGGAGAAAGAAGGAAATGTTTGTGAGTGTCTTCCTAAAGGTGTCTGTGCTAAGAACAAGCTCCAGAAATGCCTTATCCTATTTTGAACATGGCCTCTACACAGCATTAGCTTTTCTCTCCACTAGAGAGAAAAGGGCAGATGTATGGATATTGGAGAAACAATGATTTATGGGTGATGTGCTCCCTGAGGTCTAGGAGGCATGGCTATGGGTGTGTCACCAGCAATGGGTGTGTGTGAGTAGCAATATTTATACAATAAAGGGGGATGCTTGGGCACTAAAGTCAGAGAAGAGTGTTGTTCGTAGGGACCCCAAAATAAAGGCTTATCTAGTGTTATGGAAGCTAGGTGAAGGTTTTTACTAAGTTCAAGCCAGGATCCATTTGAGTGGTGTCTCATTCTCCAAGTGGAAACTCCATATCCTCAAGAATAGATCCAGAAATGGACCTTTGCTGGTGCTACATCTGGATACCTCTAGCTATATATACACAATAAATTTGGCTTAGTGAAAAATTTTATATAATTTCTTTTACTCACACAGCTCTCTTAGTTAATGAAGGTGAGTATGTAGGACATATAACACACTCAATAAGAGACCTCACATGAGTTCCTAGACATTGTGATGAGAGCTCAGTGGTAGAGTGCTTGTCTACAAAGCATAGGATCCTGGGTTTGGTTCCTGGAAGGAAGTGTAGAAACCACCTGAGTTTTTGTGACTTGATCTCATGTGTGCTTGCTTTCCATGATAAGAAAATCAGAACCTAGTGATAACTGCTATTTTATTCTGGATTTCTGCATGGAAGAGAAATAGAATTGATTTAAATTTTACTTGTATCTAGAAGGCAGCTAAGGTACCAAGTCCTGATTCTTGCAAGCTTCCAATTTCTAATTAGTGAAAAGAAACAACCAAACAAGCTGTTTATATACCACTGAATTTGTCTGCCAATTCTCAGGAGCTAATCACTAATAGTTTTTAATTTTCTTGACTCTGATTTTCTCTTTACCAGTGATGAATAATGCTATTACAATACTCATGTACCCATTTGTTTATGTATGTTATGTAAATGGTGCTTTGTCTGCATGCATGTTGTACATCTGCACCCAAGAACACAGCATCAGATGGTTGTGAGCTGCCATGTAAGTGCTGGGAATTGAGCTCAGGTCCTTTGGAAGAGCAGTGAGTGTCCTTAACCTCTGAGCCATGTCTCTATTGCATACCAATTTGTTTTAATTTCTTTCTTTTTGGTGCTGGGGCTTGAAGCCATTGTCTCATGTGTGCTAGGCAAGTGCTCCATGACAGAGATGTCTCCCTAGAAATAATCTCTGCACCAAATCTGGAGTGGACATATGTTTTAATTTCTTGCTATACACATAGGAGTGGAATTCCTGTGTCACATTGGTAACTACATTTTCAAATAACTAGTCCATAGTTTTACAAAGGGGTTTTCTTTGTAATACCATTTGCAAACTCATTTTGCATTTCTAATAACAGTGTATGAGGCAGCCCCTCACACCCTCTTCAAAATATTCTCTTTCAGACATCTTCATATGTTTGATGGGGTATCTTAGTAAAATTTTGATTTGAATTTTTTTAATGACTATGCGGTCAACTTTCCATGTTCTTACTACTGTTTGTATATCATCAAAGAAATATCTCTTCAACTCCTTCCCTTCATCTCTTCCTCTCTCTCTGCTCAAGTGTTCTACTAGAGGTATACCCTCAGTCCTCATTTCCATTTTAAAACTTGAGACAGGGTCTCACTAAGTTGCTGAGGTAGGCCAGGAACTTATGACCCTCCTGCCTCAACCTCTCCCACAGCTAGAATTACAGACTTTAGCCACTTGCCTGGCATTATTTCTCATTTTTAAACAGGGTTTTCTTTTTTATTGAGTTTAGAGTTATTCATATATTCAAGGAGACTATAAAAGATAGAGTTTACAAATTGGTTTCCAAATCTGTATTGTCTTTTTTAAAAAATTAAAGATTTGATGTGTATGAATGTTTTGCCAACATGTATCTATGTACATTTTATAAGTGTGGTTGGTGCCCATGGAGGTCAGAAGAGGGGATCAGATCCCCTTAAACTATAGTTACAAAAGGTTGTAAACTACCATGTTAGTGCTGGAAAGTTAATCTATTTCTTCTGCAAGAGGAATAAGAGATATCTGTTGTTGTGGTGGTGGTGGTAGTGGTAGTGGTGATGGTGGTGGTTGTGGTGGTGGTGGTGGTTTGGGGGTGATTAAAAGAGTCCATCTATGTAGTGACCTTTAACTCACAGAGATCAGTCTGACTCTGTGTCCTGCACACTGGGATTAAAGGTTGTGCTAACATTCCTGGCATAGCAAGAGCCATGGAGCCATCTCTCCAGACCTCAGTACTGTCTTTCCATTTGCTTTTTAATATAGTTTCATTATGTAACTTAGGCTATTTCCCAACCTGAGATATTCTTGCCCCTTGCCTTGGCCTCTTGAGTTCTAGGATTACAGGCATGCATGCAGCACTTGGGCCATTTTGCTTTCTTGACAATGTCTATATTAGTCAGTGAGGGCAACCATAGAAACTATAACCTCATTGAGGAGTATAAATTTTTTTTTGCTTATTCATTCATTCATTCATTCATTTATTTATTTAGAAACAAGGTTTTATGTAGTCTACCCTGGCCTCAAACTCACCATATATATAATTTGATATGTATATCAAATTATATGTATATAGTGAGTATATACATGCATATATGTATATATATTATATACACATATATAATATGTTTATATAACCAAGAATGGCAGAGAATTTACAATTTTCCTACTTCTATCTCCTAAGTGCTGGGATTACAGATATGTGTCACTATACCAGGCTAATATATAAGGTTTAAAGGAACTTAATTCAATCCATAACACTCTGCTTTCCAGACTTCAAAGTTCTCATATATATTTTTGACAGTCCCCAAATTCTTATCTCATGTCACTATCAAACTCTAAATCCAAAGTCTTATCAAAATATAGGCAGGAGGTATGAAGTCACAGTGCCTTGAAGTTAGAGAGAGGGACAGGCAATATATTGAGACACCCCCTTCCAGAACTGGAAGTAATAGAAAGTAAACTTACTAAAAACCTCCAAAGAAAAAAATAGAAAATGAAAAAGATTAAATGGCTCTAATCTTGAAAATCTGAAAGTCTCCAAAATTTCTCAAATACTATAATGCAGGAAATGAAAGCTTCCAGACACATGATCCTCTTTTGCATAAATTAAAATATTTTAATTACCTTTAGACTATGATTTTCTTATGTGATAAACCTTTCTTCCAGGAAAAATATGTCCTTTCAGTTATACTTATAAGTTACAATTCTATTTTAGTCAAGGCACAGATGAGTCTTGAAAAATACTCCAGGGGCTGGAGAGATGGCTCATTAGCATGGGCTGTTCTTAAGGAAAATGCAGGTTCAATTCCCAACACCCACATGGCAACTCATAACTGTCTGCAACTCCTGTTCCAAGGGTTCATATAAACATATATAAGTCAAAACACTAATGTAGATAAAATTAAAATTTAAAAAAGAAAAAAAGAATGAGTGTTGGTGGGTCAGTTACCTGGATGCAAAAAAAATGAAATCTTTTAATAGGCTCTCCTGGCAGGTATCTAGTCACCTTGTTGGGCTGTACGTTGTCTTTTGTTTGTTTATTTGTTTGTTTTGTTTTTGGTTTTTGCTTTGTTTTTATCTTTATTGGATATTTTATTTACATTTCAGATGCCATTCCCTTTCCACATTTCCCCTCCCAAGAAAACCCTTAGCCCATTCCCCTTCTCCTTTTTGCTTTTATACTATTTTTTAAATGTTAAACAAAGGCTTTATAGGTTTGGTAATGCTCAATAACAAGATGCCTATACAATCAGAAGTGTAACCCAATACCCAACCTAGATATACCAACTATCTTTGACTAGCAGAGACATGTGAACATCCACCTCCATGTCCCTCCCTCTTGTCACCTAGTTGCTTTTCTCCTTCTCCTCCACCTCTCCTTACTTCTCCCACCTTAGCTCCTCCTACATATCACCCTTCCTTTTAAAATAAAACTTTTCACTCAAAATACAATTAGAGCATAACTATACCAATTTATGTCAGTAAGGTGCAAGATAGACCTAATACCCAGTCTATCATTTTGTTGACTAACCAGAACCTCTGTCATCCCTCCTAACTAAAAGACTTAGTTCTGAACCTGGATTTTTTTTCTTGGCTTTAGAATGAATGTCAGCTGAAAACCATCCTCTCAAATCTTTTCTCTCAAAGCAAATAACCAGGATTGTCTATGAGACTATAAGTCTTCAACCCCGTCAGAAATCCAGAATGACTGAGTTAAGTGAAATTATAGGAAGCACAAAGCATAGCTTCTAAAACTTACCTAAATTATAGAGACCATTGAACACCTGGACAGTCCCTGTACTACAAAACATTAGAGCATCTGATCTTTGGCCTTCTGGCCCAGGATCATCTAACAGACCAAGTGATACAGAATTATTAAGGGCTGATTACTCTGTCTTGGCACATATAATCAGTAGAATATTTCACAAGTGTATTCTTTTCTGGACAGTGACTTGTCTGTAGATGAAAAGAGGCAATTCTTGCCTAGTGGCTGTCTCACAACAAGTGGAGTAACTCCAAAGATGCTCAGTTTCTTCTTAGAATCCAAGAAAGGAAGCTGTCAGGAGCAGACAGGTCTCTAATCAAAATGAACATTAATACAGAAATGTTTGTAATATCAGTTCTGTAAACTTCTGACACTTTGAAAACCAGCTATCCATGTAAGGCAATCTGGACTGTTGTATGTTAACTCCTCTCAGATATTTCTAAATAAAATACAGAAAACACCCTAAAAATAAACTTAGAGCCATGAATTTGCTATAGGCCCTTAACTCACAGGCTAACCATCTCAAATCAGTTAAAACAGTTAAAGAAGAACTGGGTCTAAGCCTTGTATACCTAAATGTGTTATATAGGCACAGTGCCTATGAGATTCACAATATTAATATCACTTTTATATTAATAAGAAGCTCATACCAATGAAAACCTTAAATTTAAAATCAAAGTAAATTTTTACCATTTAAGAAATTATAACTTCATCTTAATAACAAGTATACATATTTCTACCAATAGTTTATGGCTATGCAATAAATCCTAGTTAATCCTCCCTGTTCCAAAAACCCACTATTTTCCCTAGAAAGACAGCCCAATATTAACCATCTCAGTCCCCAAGCCCAGGGAATAGGGGTGCTGACTCTTCATTAACTTATTCAAGCTGATTATGGGCATTGAGATATTAGAAGAGGGGCAGGGAGAAGAATAAATTGATAAGCCTCTGATGCTGTGTCTTCACTGCACCCAGCTGGAATTTCAGGACATCAGAGATTCAAGCAGGTATGCTCAGCTTGCTTGATGAGTAGATACACTGAGACTGTGTATTCTGCAATATACAATTCTCAAAACAAATTTTAGTATCAAGATTATTTTTTGTTTGAATTCTGGAATCTAGTCTTCTGGCAGCCTGCTCCAGTCATGTCTAATCCATATAATTGTGTGAGTTTTATGAGGGTGTGCTACCACCATCTTCCCATTCCAGCCTCCCTGCTTTCGAATTCCCCAACATTAGGGAATCCAAACTTCCAGGCACCAAGGCCGTTCACTTCCACTGATGCCTAACCCCTTATGCCATACCCAATTTTCCAATTACTATGAGGGTGTGCTCCTACCATCCTCCCATTCCTGTCTCCCTGCTCTCAAAATTCTCCAATACTAGGGAATCCAAATTTTTAGGCACCAAGGCCATTCACTTCCACTGATGCCTGGTAAGACCACCCTTAACTGTCTATACAGGTGGAGCCATGAGCCCTTCGTGTTCTCGGGCTGAAGATTTTAGAATGTATACTACAGCTTGTTTCTTAGGACCATTTGCTTGAAAATTTGTTTTTCAGTCTTTTACTCTAAGGTAAAGACTGCCTTTATCACTGAAGTGGGTTTCCTATATACAGAAAAATGCTGGGTCCCATTTACACATCCACTCAATTAGCCTATGTCTTTTAATTGGGGAATTGAGTCCATTGATGTTAAGAGATATTAAAGAACAGTGATTGTTGCTTCTGTTATTTTTGTTATTAAAGGTGGAATTCTTTGTGTGGCTGTCTTCTTTTGGATTTGTTGAAAGAGGATTACTTTCTTGCTCTTTCTAGGGCATAATTTCCCTCCTTGTATTGGAGCTTTCCTGCTATTATCCTTTGTAATGCTGGGTTTGTGGAAAGATATTGTGTAAATTTGGTTTTATCATGGAATATCTTGGTTTTCCATCTATGGTAATTGAGAGTTTTGCTGGGTATAGTAGCCTGCCATTTGTGATCTCTTAGGGTCTGTAGGACATCTGTCCAGCATCTTCTAGCTTTTATAGTATCTGGTGAGAAGTCTGGTGTAATTCTAATAGGTCTGCCTTTATATGTTACTTGGCCTTTTTTCCTTACTGTATTTAATATTCTTTCTTTGTTTTGTGCACTTGGTGTTTTGATTATTATGTGAGGGCAGGTATTTCTTTTCTGGTCTAGTCTATATGGCATTCTATAGGCATCTTGTATGTTTATGGGCATCTCGTTCTTTAGAGTAGGGAAGTTTTCTTCTATAATTTTGTTGAAGATATTTATTGGCCCTTAAAGTTGGTAATCTTCATTCTCATCTATATGTATTATTCTTAGGTTTGGTCTTCTCATTGTGTCCTGGATTTCCTGGATGTTTTGTCTTAAGAACTTTTTGCATTTTGCATTTTTTGAGAGTTGTGTCAATATTTTCTCTGATATCTTCTGCACCTGAGATTCTCTCTTCTATCTCTTGTATTCTGTTGGTGATGCTTGCATCTATGACTCCTGATTTCTTTTCTAGGTTTTCTATCTCCAGGGTAGTCTCCCTTTGTGATTTCTTTATTATTTCTACTTCCATTTTTATGTCCTGGATGGTTTTGTTTAACTCCTTCACCAGTTTGGTTGTGTTCTCTTGTAATTCTTTAAGTGATTTTTGTGTTTCCTCTTTAAGGGCTTTCACCTGTTTACCTGTGTTCTTCTCAAATTCTTTGAGAGTGTTATTTATGTCCTTCTTAAAGTCCTCTATCATCATCATTAGAAGTGATTGTAAATCTGAATCTTGCTTTTCTAGTGATATGTGGAATTCTAGACTTTCATGTGAGGGAGAACTAAGTTCTAATGATGCCAAGTGCCCTGGTTGCTGATCATTATGTTCTTACACTTGCCTTTGTCACCTGGATCTCCTTAGTGCTACTGGGGTTAGAGCTGGGGCCCAAGATCTGCTCAGTGCTCAGGCACAGACAGGAAGAAATCAGTTCTCCAGGCCAGGGGTAACTTCCTGGGCCCTAGTGGGTCCCAGTTACTCCCTGTTTTAGGTGGGTGTTGCTGTCTCGTTATCTAAGATACTGCCTGGGCTAGAGCTCCTGGGAGACCTGCTTCCTCTGGGTTCTGTGAGAATTGGGGCAGAGTTCCACATCCTCTAAGGATTAAATAGTTGTTTTGTAGTACTGAAGGGAGTGGAGTCTACAGCAGGTCCAAGTGCATGCTGGAAAGGAAGTGAGGAAAGAAGGTGGCCAGGATGAAAGGAAATTGGTGAATGAATGAAAAAAATAATACAGATAGGAAAATGTTAACAGGATTATTATGAAGTCTAAAGTTATAATGGTTGGAGGCAAATCTAAGTAAAATGATGAGTCTTAACTTTTGTCATCTCCAAGGCATTTTAAGTTATCTTAAACCCTTGGAGGCAGGGACCAAATATAATTCACAGCACCCTTAGTTTTGGGAGCTCCTTGAATGAATGGCTGCTGTTCAGGTCTTTGCATGGTCCTGACAAAAGAAAACCTACTGAGTTTCAACACAAAACTGGGGTGCCTGAAAGAACACAGCTGCAGCCTTGTGGCTCTGCCTTGGTGCTTGCTGCATTTGGCATGTTGCTGGCACTGCCTGTGGATGGATTCCTGCCCAGGCCCACCTCCTGGCACAATAAAAGTCATGTCCAATGTGCCCCATAGACAATGCAATGGCCCAGAACACTACCTACTGAGGCCACAGCCACCTGCCCTAGACAAACAGTGCCTAAGGCCACGTTAGCAACAACCTCAGATCCACATAGGGTTGTCCACCCAGTTGTCCACCAGAGAAATATTCTCCTGACTGTCCATCACAGGAATGTCCTCTCTCTATCCACCACAGGGATGTCCTCCCGTGCAACATAGGGAGATCTTCCACTTTGTCCAAAACAAGGACGTTCTCCCCACTGTCCACCACAGTGAAATCCTCCCTACTGTCTACCACAGTGAAGTTCTCTTCACTGTCAACTGCAGGGATGTCCTCTCCACTGTACACAAAGGGACCTCCTCCCCAATTTCTACCACAGGGATGTCCTCCCCACTGTCTACCACAGGGATTTACTCCTCACTGTTCACAACCTGGAAGTTCACTTCAATGTCCACCAAAAGATATCCTCCCCACTATCCACCACAGTGATATCTTAACCAGTGACCACCACAGGGACATCCTCCCAACTGTCCACCACAGGGACATCATACACATTGTCCACAACAGGTAGGTCCTCCCCAAGTCCACCACAGGTACATCCTGTTCAGAGTCTAACACAGGTATGTTCTCTTCACTGACCACCATAAGGATGTCCTCCACACTGTCCAAGACAGACATGTCCTCTCCACTGTTCAACACAGGGACATCTTCCCCACTGTTCACCACAGGTGAGTCCTCCCCACTGTCCACAACAGTGTCATCCTCCTGTGCACCACAGGGATGTTCTCCCTACTGTGCACCACAGTTAAATCCTCCTCACTGTCCACAACAGAAACATCCTCCCCACTGTCCACCACAGGGACATCCTTCTCAATGTCCACAACAGTGATGTCCTCCCCATTGTCCACCACAGGTACGTTCTTCCCACCATCCACCAGAAAGATGTTCACCCCACTGTCCACCACAGGGATATTTTCCCCACTGTCAAACACATCCTTTTTTGTACTACAAGGACATCCTTAACACTGTCCAACACAGGGGCGTCCTCCTCACTATCCACCACAGAACCATCCTTCCCACTGTCCACCACAGTGATATCCTCCACACTGTGCACCACAGAGACATCCTCCTGTGCACAACAGGGACGTCTTCACAACTGTCCAACACAGAGATGTCCTTGGCATTGTCCACCACTGAAATATCCTTCACACTGTCCACCATAGGGATATCCTCTTGTGTACTACAGGCCCGTCCTCCACAATGTCCACTACAGGGATGTCTTCCTCATTGTCCACCACAGGGATATTCTTTTCACTGCCCACCACAGGGATGTCCTCCACACTGTCCACTACAGGAATGTCCTCACCACTGTACACCATAGGGACATACTCCCCACTGTCCATCTCAAGGACATTTTTCACATGTCCATCACAGGAATGTTTTTTCCACTGTCCTCCATAGGAATGTCCACCCCACTGTCCATCATAGGGACATACTCCCCACTGTCCACCACAAAGATGTCCACCCCACTGTCTCCTATACATATGTCCTCCTCACTCTCAACCACAGGGAAGTCCTCTCCACTGTCCTCCACAAGGACTTCCTCCCCACTGTCCAACACAAGGACATGTGTTTACTGTCCACAACAAGTATGTCCTCCACATTGTCCTCCTCAGGAAAGTCGTTCCCAATGTGCACCACAGGGACATCCTCCTGTGCACAACAGGGACGTCTTCACCACTGTCCACCACAGAGATATCCTCCGCACTGTCCACCACAGAAAAGTCCTTCACCCATTACACCACAGTTACATCATCTTGTGCACCATAGGCCCGTCCTCCTCACTGCCAACAACAGGGACGTCCTCCCCACTGTCCACCAAAGGGGTGTCTTCCCCACTGACTACCACAAAGACATCCTTTACACTGTCCAAGACAGAGGTGTCCTCCCTACTGTTCACCACAGGGACATCCTCCTCAATGTCCACCATAGGGACTTCTTCCACACTGTCCACCACAGTATCATCCTCCTGTGCACCACAGGGATGTCCTCCCCACTGTCCTCCACAGGGATATCCTCCCAAGTCTCCACCAAGGGACATCCTTCTCACTGTCCACCACATGGATGACCTCTCCACTGTCCACCACAGGTATGGTCTTTCCACCAACCAACACAGAGACATCCACCTCATTGTTCACCACAGTGAAGTTTTCCCCACTGTCCACCACTGGGACATCCTCCTGTGTACCACAAGAATGTCTTTCCACTGTTCACCACAGGCACATCCTCCATACTGTTCACCACAGGGACGTCCTTCCCACTGTCCACCACAGGACATCCTTTCCACTGTGCACCACAGGGAAATTCTCCTCCTCACAACAGTGACTTCCTCACTACTTTCTACCACAGAGATATCCTCTGCACTAAACACTGCAGGGACATCCTTCCCACTGTCCACCACAGGGTCATGCTTTTGTGCCCCACAGGAATATCCTTTCCACTGTCCACATAAACATCCTAACCCACTGTCCACTAAATGAAATCCTCCCCACTGTCCTCGACAGTAACGTCTTTTTCAGTGTCCACCTCAAGAACATCCTTCTAACAGTTTACGTCAGGGACGTCCTCCCCACTGTCCACCACAGGGACGTCCTCCCCACTGTCCACCACAAGGATGTCCACTTCACTGTCCACCACAGGGACATACTCCCCATTATCCACCACAAAGTCATCATCCCAACTGTCCACCATACTTATGTCCTACTCACTGTCAACCAAATGGAAAGTTCTCTCCACTGCCCACCAAAAAGACCTCATACCCACTGTGGAACACAAGGACTTCCTCCTTACTGTCTAAAACAAAAACATCCTTCCCTCTGTCGACCACGGGACAACCTCCCCACTGTCCACCACAGAAATAACCTTCGGGCCCCACAGCATTGTCCTCACCACTGTCCCCCACAGATGTTTTTTCCATTGTCCACAACAGGGACATCCTCCCCACTGTACAGCACTTGTATTTCCTTTCCACTCTCCACTACGGAAATGTCCTCCCCACTGTCCACAAAAGAAACATCCTCCCCACTCTCCATCACAGTGGTGTCCTCCCCATTGAACATGACAGAAACGTCCTATCCACTGTCCACCATAGAAATGTCCTCCCAACTGTCCACCAAAGGGAAGTCCTCTCTACTGTACAACACAGTGTATTCCTCATGTGCTCCACAGGGATTACCTCCCCACTGTCCACCACAGAGACATCCTCCTCACTGTCCACAGCAAAGACGTCCTCCCCACTGTCCACCACAGTGAATTCCTCCCCACTGTTCACCACAAAAACCTCCTCTGCACAGTCCACCACAGGGACATACTTCCCACTGTCCACCACAAAACGTCCTTCCCACTGTCTACCAGAGGGAAGTCCTCCACACTGTTTACTTAAGGGACCCGCACTCACTGTCGACCACCGGGATATCCTCCGCACTATCCCCCACAGGTACATACTCCCCATTGTCCACCACAAGACATCATCCCCACTGTCCAACATACTTATGTCCTACTCACTGTCAACCAAATGGAAAGTCCTCCCCACTGTCCACCAAAAGGACCTCATACTCACTGTGGAACACAAGGACTTTTTCCCCACTGTCCAAAACAAGGACGTCCTCCCCACTATCCAACACAGGGAAACCTCCCCACTGTCCACCACAGGGATGACTTCTTGTGCCTCCCAGCAACATCCTCACCACTATTTCCCACAGATGTCCTTTCCACTCTCCACTACAGAAACATTCTCCCCACTGACCATCACAGTGGCTTCCTCCCCATTGAATACCACAGAGACGTCATCTCCACTATCCATCACAGAAATGTCCTCCCGACTGTCCACCAAAGGAAGGTCCTCTCCACTGTCAACCACAGTGTTTTCTTCATGTGCTCCATAGGGAGGTCCGCCCCACTGTCCACCACAGGGACGTCCTCCCCAGTATCTATCACACGGATATCCATCCTACTGTCCAACACAGGGATGTCCTCCCCACTGTCCACCACAGTTACATTCTTTTAACCATCTTACTCAGTGCCTTCCACCTCACTGTTCACGACAGGGAAGTTTTCCCAACTGTCCACCACAGGGATATTCTCCTGTATACCACAAGGATGTCCTTAAGACTGTCCACCACAGGGGTGTCCTCCCCACTGTCCATGACAGGGACATCTTTCCCACTGTCCACCACAGGACATCCTCCCCACTGTGCATCACAGGGACATTCTCCTCCTCACAACAGGGATGTCCTCATGACTGTCCATGACAGAGATATCCTCCTCCCTCTCAATAGCAGGCACATCCTTCCCACTGTCCACTACAGGGTCATGCCCCTCTGCCCCACAGGAATGTCCTTTCCACTATCTACAAAAACATCATACCCACTGTCCACTAAATGAAATACTTCCCACTGTCCACCACAGAGATGTCTTTTTCATTGTCCACCACAGGAATGTCCTCCTAACTGTTTAACTCAGGGATGTGATCCCCACTGTCCTCCATAGGGACATACTCCCCATTTTTTACCACAAAGTCATTGTCACCACTGTCTACCATACTATTGTCTTCCTCACTGTCAACTACAGGGAAATTTCTTTCCACACTCCACCAAAAGAATGTCATAACCACTGTCGAACAAAAGGACTTCTTCTCCAATGTCCAAAACAAGGACGTCCTCCTTACTGTCCACCACAGGGACATCCTTTCCACTGTCCACCACAGGGATGTCTTCCTGTGCCCCCAGCAACTTCCTCACCATTGTCCCTCACAGATGTCATTTCCACTGTCCACAACAGGGATATCCTCCCCACTGTCCAGCACTTGTATGTCCTCCCCACTCTCTACTACAGAAACGTCCACCCCACTGTTTACCAAAGAAACATCCTCCCCACTGTCCATCACAGTGGCATCCTCCCCATTGACCATCACAGAAACTTCCTCTCCACTGTCCACCACAGTATCATCCTCCTGTGCACCACAGTGAAGTCCTCCCCACTGGCCACCACAGGGACATCCTCCCCATTGCCCACCACATGGACGTCCTCCCCACTGTCCACCATACTTACTTCCTTATCACTTTCAACCACAGTGTAAGTCCTCCCCACTGTCCAACACAAGAACATCATACCCACTGTCCACCAAAAAGACTTTCTCACCACTGTTCAAAACAATGACGTCCTTCATACTGTCCACCACAGGATTGTCTTCCCCACTGTCCACCACAGGGATGACCTCCTGTGCTCTACAGCAACATCCTCAAAACTTTCTGCCACATATGTCCCTTCCACTGTCCACAACAGGTATGCCCTCCTCACTGTTCAACACTGGTACATCCTCCCCACTGTCCACCAAAGAAACATCCTCCCCACTGTCCATCACAGTGGCCTCCTCCCCATTTACCACCACAGAAACTTTCTCACAACTGTTCATCACAGTAGTGTCCTCACAACTGTCCACCACAGGGAGGTCCTCCCCACTGTCCACCACATTGTCATCCTCCTGTGCACCACAGTGAAGTCCTCCCCACTGTCCACCACAGGGACATCCTCCCCACTGACCACCACAAGGACATCATCCTCAATGACCACCACAATGAATTCCCTCCCACAGTCTCCCACAGAGATTTCCTCTCCATTGTCCACCACAGGGACATCCTTCCCACTGTCCACCACAGAAATGTCCTCCCCACTTTCCTCCAAAAGTAAGTACTCCACACTGTTTACCTAATGGACATTCTCCTCACTTTCCACCACAGGGATATCCTCCTCACTGTATATAACAGGGAAGTCCTCCTTACTTTCCTCCTCAGGGATATCCTCCTTACTGTCCACCACAGGGACGTCCTATTCTGTATCCATCAGAGGAACATACTCCCCACTGTCCACCACAGGGACATCATATCCTCTGTGAACCAAAGAGATATCATTCCTACCATCCACCAAAGGGACGTCCTCCCCACTGTCCACCAGAGGGACATCCTCCCCACTGTCCACCACAGGGAAGTCATACGCACTGTCCACCACATAGATGTCTTTTCCACTGTCCACAACAATTACCTCCTCCCCACTGTCCACCACAGGTAAGTCCTTCTCATTGTACACCAGAGGGAAGTCCTCCACACTGTTTACATAAGGGACACAGACCACATTGTCCATTACAGTGATATCCTCCTCACTGTTTACCATATGGACATACCCCCAACTGTCTACCAATGGGACACTCTCCCCACTGTCCACCACGGGGACGTACTCCTGTGTTACACAGCAACATCCCCCACATTGTCTCCAACAGATGTCCTTTATACTGTAAATAACAAGGATGTCCTCCCCACTGTCTAGCATAGGTACGTCCCCCCCCACTGTCCATTACAGAAACATCATCTCCACTATCCACCAGAAAAATGTCCTCCACACTGTCCACCACAGTGACGTCCTCCCAACTGTCCACCACATTTTGATCCTCATATGCACCACAGAAACATCCTCCCCACTGTCCACCACTGTGAATTCCTCCCAACTGTCCACCATAGATATGTCCTTTGCACTGTCCACCACAGGGACATCCTCCTTATTGTCCACCATAGGGACTTTCTCCTGTGCATCACAGGAACATTCTCCCCACTGTCCATCACAAGGACATCCTCCGCAGTTTCCACCCCACTGAAATCCTCCCCACTGTCTATCACAGGTACGTCCTTACCATTGTCCACAACAGGGATTTCTTCCTCACTGTACATCAGAGGGAAATCTTCCCCGCTGTCCGCCACACTGACGTCCTCCTCACTTTCCACCAGAGAAGAGTCCTCCACATCGTTTACCTAAAAGACACCCACCTCACTGTTCCTAACTATTATATCCTCCCCACTGTTTACAACAGAGATATCCTCCCCACAATCCACCACTGGGTCCTCCTCCCCACTGTTCACCACAGGGGTGTCCTTAACTTTGTCCACCATAGGGATGTCCTCCTCACTGTATACAACATGGAAATCCTCCCCAGTGTCCACCACAGGGACATCCTCCCAACTGTCCACCCCAGGGATGTCCTGCTTACTTTCCACCACAGGGACATCCTCCCCAGTATCCACCAGAGGGAAATTCTCCCACTGTCCACCACAGGGATGTCATGCTCACTGTCCACCACAGAGATGTCCTTTCTACTGCCTACCACAGGGACGTCCTCCCCACTGTCCACCACAAGGAGGTCCTCTCCATTGTTTAAAACAGGGACATTCTCCCCACTGTCAACCACAGAGATGTCCTTTTGTGTGTCACAGAGATGTCCACCCCACTGTCCATCACAGAAATATCCTCCCCATTTTCCACCACAGGGAAGTCCCTCCCACTGTCCACCTTAGGGACATCCTCCTCACTGTCCACCACAGGAAAGTCCTCCCCACTGTCCACCTTGTGGACGTCCTCCCCACTGTCTTTCACATGGATATCCTCCACATTTGCACCACAAGTACATCCTCCTCACTGTCCACCACAGAGATGTCCTCACTACTGTCCACCAGAGAGACATTCTTTTCACTGTCCACAACAGGGACATTCTCCACATTGTCCATCACAGGGATATCCTCCTGTGCACCACAGGAACATCCTCCCCAGTGTCCACCACAAGGACATATGCTTCACTGTCCACCCCACTGAAATCCTCCCTGTTGTCCACCACAGGGACATCTTCCCAACTGTTCACCACAGAGATTTCCTCCTCACTGTCAACCAGAGGTAATTCCACTCCACTATCCAACACAGGGTTGTCCTTCTCACTGTCCACCAGAGGGAAGTCCTCTAAATGGCTTACCTAAGGAACACCGACCACACTGTCCACCACAGGGATATTCTCCCCACTGTCAACCACTGGGGGCTTCCTCCCTACTGTCCACCAGAGGATGTGATTTCCACTGTCCACCACATGAATGTCCTCCTCACTATCCACAACAGGAAGTCCTTTCCAATGTCCACCACAGGGACGTCCTCCCCACTGTCCACCACAGTGACATCCTACTCACTGGCCTCAACACAAAAGTCCTTCCCACTGTCCACTCAGGGATGTCCTCCTTACTGTCTACAACAGGAATGCCCTCCCCAGTGTCCACAAAAAGATGTCCTTTTCACTGTCCACAACAGGGAAATCCTCCACACTGTCCAATGAGGGACATCCTATTTATTGTCCACCATACGGACGTCCTCCCCACTGTCTACCACAGGAATGTCCTTTCCACTGTCCACCACAAGGATGTCCTCCTCACTGTTCACAACAGGGAAGTCCTCCCCACTGTCCATCACAGGGACATCATACCCACTGTCCATCACAGGGATGTCCTTTCCACTGTCCACCACAGGGATTTCC
This sequence comes from Arvicanthis niloticus, assembly GCF_011762505.2. Taxonomy (NCBI): domain Eukaryota; kingdom Metazoa; phylum Chordata; class Mammalia; order Rodentia; family Muridae; genus Arvicanthis; species Arvicanthis niloticus. The sequence continues at coordinate 491,772 of NC_047659.1, forward strand.
CCCTCACTGTTCACCAGAGGAAAGTCCTATCCACTGTCCGCTTCAGGGATGTCCTCTTTACTCTCCACCAGAGGAAAGTTCTCCACACTGTTTGCATAAAAGACACACACCTCACTGTCCACCACAGGGATGTCCTTTGCACTGTTCACAACAGGGATTTCCTCCTCACTGTCCACCACAGTGATGTCCTCCCCACTGTTCACCACAGGGATATTTACCCCACTGTCCACCAATTGGACATACTTCCCACTGTCCATCACAGGGACATCCTCCCCACTGTGCACCATAGGGACATTCTCTAGTGCACAACAGAAACGTCCTCACCACTGTCTAACACAGAGATGTCCTCCACACTCTCCACCACAGAGACACCCTTCCCAATGTCCACCACACGGTCATCCTCCTGTGCACCACAGGAACATCCTCTTTATTATCTACAAGGACATCCTCCCACCTGTCCACTACAGTGAAATCCTCCCAATGTCCAACACAAGGAGGTTCTTCCCACTGTCCACAACAGGGTTGTCCTTCCAACTGTTTGCCTCAGGGACGTCCTCCCCATTTTCCACCACAGGAACGGCCTAACTACTGTCCACCAGAGGGATGTCCTCCACACTGTCCACCACATAGACATATCCATATTGTCCACCACAAAGATGTCCTCCCCATTGTCCACAATACTTATGTCCTCCTCACTGTCAACCACATAGAAGTCATCCCCAAAGTTCACCACAAGGACATCCTTTTCACTGTCCTCCACAATGATGTACTCCCCACTGTTCACCACAAGGACGTTTTCCTGTGCCCCACAGCAACATCTTCCTTACTGCCCCCCAAAGATGTCCTTTCCACTGTCCACAACAGGGACATCCTCCCCACTGTCCAGCACATGTACATCCTTCACACTGTCCACTGTTGGGAGCCAACCTTTAGGAGAAAGTAGCTAGAAAGCAGCTATCCACATGCTAGCCATGCCTCCAAGGCTTACTTCATATCCACGTGCCTACAAGTGGCGTGGCAAAAGTGTATAAGTACTCTAGATTTCCCTTCAAATAAAGAGACTTGATCAGAGACTTTATCAGAACGTCTGTCTTGTCTCCATTCCTTGCGTCTTTTCTCCTCATCCTCACTCTCTCTCCCTCTAGACCCTGAAGACTGGAGTGGCAGTTTGAAACCAGGCAGAGCGGAGTAGGCCACAACATAATAACTAACCAGGCTTTTAAAGTCTTTTGTCTCAAGACAGGTAGAGCAGAGCTAGTTGCAACATTTTTGGCACTCAACGAGAGGCAGAGGGAACAGAGACCCAGTGAAGGACATTAGGAGACAGTTTGGAAGTTACGAACTAGAGACCCAGTTAGGATGTTAGACGGATATGCTGACTGCCACAGGAATATGCCATGTCATGAAAGGTATAATAAAAATGGGGCAAGAAATAAGTCTACCTGAACTTAACTCTCTTTTTTGTTCTGTTGTTTGCTGCTCAAGTGTGTTAATTGCCTGCTTTTGTTTCATTGTTTAAATGTTGTTTTTCAGGTTCAAAATAAAAAGAAACATCCACTTCCAGAGGCTCCCATTGTGGAGACAGTGTTTGTAGATCCCAGAAAGGAGTTACAGGATAAAATTTCTATTCTTAAACAACTAATAGAGTTGGAAAAAGAGTATCAGGACTTAATTAATCAGCTACAAAAAATAAGGACAAGGAAGAGGTCTCGAGAGGCCAACTGTGAAAATTCCCCGGATTTTCACGTTCCTCAACCTGGTGTCCAAAGGCAGTCCCTATCCTCTAGCCTTAGTTCAGCTACAGATCAGCCAGAGGAGAGAGACGATAAGGCTTTCTCTGTATCAGAGACCAGAGACGCTCAAGAGGTTGCTTGGAGACATTACACAGGGTTTAATTTTCAAATTATTAAAGAATTAAAAAATGCCATATCTCAATACGGTGCCACTGTTCCCTTTACTCTTGCAATTTTAGAATCTGTGGCAGAGGAGTGGCTGACTCCTAGTGATTGGAATACATTAGTGAGAGCAGTTCTCAGTGGTGGAGACTATCTTATTTAGAAATTAGAGTATCATGAGAATTGTAAAAAGACAGCTAGTAGAAACATTCAGGCAGGCAATGGTTGGTCCTTTGATGCCTTAGTAGGAAAAGGGCAATTTTCTTCTAGTGATAACCAGATGCAATATGATCCAGGTTTATATGCTCAAATTCAGAATGCAGCCATGAAGGCTTGGCGTAAACTCCTGGTAAAGGGAGACCCTGGTGCATCTTTAACAACAGTCAGGCAAGGACCTGATGAACTATTTTCTGACTTTGTTCATCGATTAATGACAACTGCAGGGAGGATTTTTGGTAATGCAGAGGCAGGGGTAGATTATGTGAAACAACTTGCATATGAAAATGCCAATTCTGCCTGCCAAGCAGCCATTAGACCCTACAGGAAAAAGACAGATCTTACAGGGTTTATCAGACTCTGTTCTGACATATGTCCCTCCTACCAACAGGGCTTAGCTATGGGGGCTGCTATGCAAGGACAATCAGTAAGAAAATTTTGACAAGTAGAGACAGAAAGGCATGTTTTAAATGTGACAAGCCTAGACATTTTGCAAGAGATTGCAAGGCAGAAAATGAGTTAACCCAGAGACAGCCCAGCAAACAACCTGGGCTCTGCCAATGTTGCAAACATGGAAGGCATTGGGCTAGTGAATGTAGGTCCAAAAGAGACATACAAGGAAACACCCTTTCCCATAATCATGGAAACGGGAAGAGGGGCCAGCTCCAGGCCCCGAACCAACGCAAGCCAAAACAGGCTTATGGAGCAGTCAGTGTCATACCAACAAACACAAATCCCTTTCTGAACTTATTCGAGCAACACCAGGAAGCACAAGACTGGACCTCAGTTCTGCCACACACACAGTATTAACCCCAGAAGTGGGACCTCAGGCTTTACCCACTGGAGTGTTTGGACCACTCTATCCAAATGTGTTTGGCCTGATAGTGGGAAGAAGCAGTGCTACTATGCAGGGACTACAAAATTTTCCTACTATCTATTGGACTCTTATGATTTAGTGGGGTACATTGTTTAAACCCACTACCACAGTTGTTATAGTTGTTTTTGGGGTTTGAGATTGACTGAGCAGGCATAGAGAATTTCCTTACTTGTTTTGTTAAGATGAAAGCTATGATCAGTTCTGTATTTCTGTGTGTTGCCTTTAAAAAGAGTGTTGCTGATTATTAAGGTGAGATTAAGGTAATGGCCCAGGCAATTTGGAATATAGTCACAATTCCTACAGGAAGGAGGATAGCTCAACTATTGTTATTTCCAAAGGAAAATCTGCTGCAGATAGATTCTGGCATCCTGATACCAAAAAGAATTTTGCAACAGTCCTCTGGAAAGACCCATTAACTGGAACCTGGAATGGGCCAGATCCAGTGCTTATCTGGGGAAGAGGTTCTGTTTGCATATATTCCCAAACTGCAGATGCTGCATGTTCGCTGCCAGAGAGACTGATTAAACAAATAGACAACAATAACAAATCCAGGGAGGAGAAACCCCCTGAGAAGCATATTTTTTCTTTGCAGGAAATATGAAGAAAACATGAAGATGCTTCACAATTACCTTCAAACTGGAACAGATCAATGAGCAAACCTGACCTGAGAAGTTCTCAATGCTGAAGAGACATCACCACGTGAATCACCAAGGAGGCTCTATTGGACTCTTATGATTTAGTGGGGTACATTGTTTAAACCCACTACCACAGTTGTTATAGTTGTTTTTGGGGTTTGAGATTGACTGAGCAGGCATAGAGAATTTCCTTACTTGTTTTGTTAAGATGAAAGCTATGATCAGTTCTGTATTTCTGTGTGTTGCCTTTAAAAAGAGTGTTGCTGTTTTACTGACTATTTAGGCATTAAGTATCTTGTCTCTCAGGTTTATGCTGTTCAGCAGACTGATGGCTTTTGTATGGCAATGGATAGATGCTATTCAAATGAAACCCATACACATCCATTATTACAGTCTGGACATAGAAGACTCTGAAACCTCTGTCATTAAGACTGACGAGGATTAACCCCTAACTTATGCGCTAAGCCAGATAGTCGGTGACAGGTAAGAGAACATATCGAGACCCTTGCCCCTAAAAGAAGGGAGGCCTCACCATCCTAAGACAGGAACTCAACCAATGGCTGTTGAGTATCCAAGGATGGGAAAGGGAGGCTGGGGTTCCTTTGTTCCAACCTACAACAGGCACGGTTTCCATAAGTTTTCCCAGCCTTCCTTTTTGAAAAAATAATTTAAAAGAGGGACCTGTTGGGAGCTGACCTTTAGCAGAAAGCAGCTAGAAAGCAGCTATCCACACACTAGCCATGCCTCCAAGGCTTACGTCATATCCACACGCCTACAAGGGGCATGGCAAAAGTGTATAAATAACCTAGATTTCCCTTCAAATAAAGAGACTTGATCAAAGACTTTATCAGAACATCTGTCTTGTCTCCATTGCTTGCATCATTTCTCCTCATCCTCACTCTCTCTCCCTCTATACCCTGACCCGAAGACTGGAGTGGCAGTTTGAAGTCAGGCAGAGAAGAGCAGGCCACAACATAGTAACTAACCAGGCTTTTTAAGTCTTTTGTCTCAAGCCAGATAGAGCAGAGAAAGTTGCAACAGTCAACCACAAAAAAGTCCTCTCGACTGTCAACCAAAGAAAGGTTCTTCTCACTGTACTTCACAGTGGCATCCTCCCCATTGACCACCACAGAAGCCTCCTCTCCACTGTCCACCACAGGGACATACTTTCCACTGTCCACCACAGTGTCATCCTCCTGTGCACCACAAGTACATCCTTTTCACAGTCCAGCACAGGGATATCCTCCCTACTGTCCATCAGAGGGAAGTCCTCCCCACTGTCCACCACAGTGTCTCTCCTGTGTACCACAAGGATGTCCTCTCCGCTGTCCAAGACTGGGACATCCTTACTTCTGTCTACCACATAGACTTCCTCCTCACTGTACATCACAGAGATGTCATACCAAATGTCCACCACAGAAATGTCCTCCCAACTGTCAACGACAGTTATGTCCTCCCCCCTGCCCATCACAAGGACGTCCTCCCTTCTGTCCACCACAAAGATATCCTCTGCACTGTCCACCACAGAAACATCCTCCTTATTGTCCTCCCCAGGGACATACTCCTTGGCACCACAGGAACGTTCTTTCCACTGTCCACCACAAGGACGTCCTCCCCACTGATTATCCCACTGAAATACTCCACACTGTCCACCATAGGGACGTTCTTTGAACTGTCCACAACAGGGATTTCTTTCTCACAGTCCACCAGAGGAATGTCCTCCCCACTATCAACCACAGAGACATCTTCCCCCCTCCCCAATGTCCACCACAGGGACATCCTTCTCACTGTCAACAACAAGGAAGTCCTCTCCACTGTCCACATCAGAGATGTCCTCCCCAGTCTCCACCAGAGAGACATACTCCCCACTGTGCACAACAGGGACATCCTCCCCACTGCCCATCTCAAGGACATCCTCCCCACTCTCCACCACACTTAATTCCACCCCACTGCCCACCACAGTGATCTCCTCCCCTCTGTCCACCACAAAGATATCTTCTGCAATGTTCACCACAAGGAAATCTTCCTTATTGTCCACCCCAGGGACCTCCACCTGTGCACCACAGGAACATTCTCCCCACTGTTCACCAAAACGACGTCCTCCCCATTGTCCACCCCACTGAATTTCTCTTCACTGTCCACAACAGGGATTTCTTTCTTACTGCCCACCAGAGGGAAGTCCTCCCCACTGTCAACCACAGGGACATCCTCCCCACTGTACACTACAGGAATGTCTTACTCACTGTCAACAACAGGAAAGTCCTCTCCACTGTCGATCTCAGAGACGTCCTTCCTAGTGTCCACCAGAGGGACATCCTCCCCACTGTCCACCACAGGGACATCATACCCACTGTACACCAAAGATATATCATTCCCACAGTCCACTAAAAGGCCATCCTCCCCATTGTCCAAAAGAGGGCAACCCTCTCCACTGTCCACCACAGGGATGTCATACCCACAATCCACCACAGTGATGTCCTTTCCACTGTCCACTACAGGGACGTCCTCCCCACTGTCTACCAAAGGGATGTCCTCCTCACTGTCCACCACAGGCCAGTACTTCTCACTGTCCACCACAGGGACACCCTTCCCACTGTCCACCACAGGGACTTGCTTCTCACTCCCCACAAGAGGGAAGTCCTCCACACTGTTTACATAAAAGTCCCGCACCTCCATGTCCACCACAGGAATTTCCTCCCCACTGTCCACTACAGGGGTATTCTCCCCACTGTCTACCACAGAAATGTCCTCTTCACTGTATACAATAGGGAAAGCCTCCTCACTGTCCACTTCAGAGACATCCTCAAAACTATCCACCACAGGGATGTCCTACTCACTGTCTACAACAGGAAATTCCTCCCCACTGTCCACCTCAGGGTCACACATTTTACTGTCCATCATGGGGACATTCTCCCCACTATCCACCAGAGGGACATCCTCCCCACTGTCCGACACAGAGATGTCATACCCATTGTCCACAAAAAAGATATCATTCCCACGGTCCACAAAAAAGACATTCTCCTGATTGTCCACCAGAGGGACATCCTTAACATTGTCCACCAGAGAGACATCATACCCACTGTCCATCACAAGGACATCCTCCCCACTGTCCATCACAGGGATGTCCTTTTCACTGTCCACCACAGGCCCATCTTCCTCACTTTCCACCACAAGGACACCTTTCTCATGGTCAACCACAAAGACACCCTTCCCACCATCCACCACAGGGACACCATTCCACTGTCCACCACAGGGATGTCTTTCCAGCTGTCAACCACCTGGACATCCTTTTGTATACAACAGAGATGTCCACCCCATTGTCCACCACAGAAATACACTCTCCAACACAGTGAAGTCCTACTCACTATCCACCTTAGGGATGTCCTCCCCACTGTCCACCACAGGGATGTTTTTCCCACTGTCCACCACAGGTACTTACTTCTCTCTGTCCACCACAGTGATGTCCTCACTACAGTCCACCACTGGGTCCTCCTTTCCACTGCCCACCACAGGGACATCCTCTCCACTCACCAACAGAGTGACATTCTCCCCACTGTCCAACACACAGACGTCCTGCACACTCTCCATCACAGGGACGTGGTCCTCACTGTCGATGACAGACATCCTCACCACTGTCCACCACAGGGACGTCATCCTAATTGTCCACCACAGCGATGTACTCCTTTGCACCACAGGAACGTCTTCCCCCTCTCCACCACAAAGATGTACTCTTCATTATCCACCCCACTGAAATCCTTCCTGCTGTCCACCTCAGGGATGTCCTTCCCATGGTCAACCACAGGGATTTCCTTCTCACTGTCCACCAGAGCAAAGCCCTCCACACTATTTACCTAAGGGACATCCTTCCCACTGTCCACCACAATGACGTCCTCCCTACTGTCCACCACAAAGATGTTCTTCTCACTGTACTCCACATAGATGGCCTCTGCACTGTCCACCAAAGGGATGTCCTCCTTATTTTCCACAACAAGGATGTTCTCCGGTGCACCACAGAAATTTCTTCCCCACAATCCACCACAAGAATGTTCTCTTCAATCTCCACCCCAATCAAATCCCCCCTCCACTGTCCACCACAGGGATGTCCACCTAATGTCCACCACAGGGATTTCCTCCTCAGTGTCCACCAGAGAGAAGTCCTCACCACTGTTCACTACAGTCACGTCTTCCTCATTGTGCACAAGAGGGATGTCCTCCAAACTGTTTACCTAAGTGACGCCCACCTCACTGTCCACCAAAAGGATATCCTCCACACTTTTTTACCAAAGGGATGTCCTTATAACTGTTCAATACAGGGACGTCCTTTCCACTGTCCACCACATGGACATCCTTCCCATTGTCCAACAAAGGGACATCCTCCCCAATGTCAACCACAGTGACTTCCTCCATACTGTCCACTACAGGGATGTCTATTATCACTGGCCACAGAGGGATGTTCTCTGCACTGCCCACCAAAGGGACATCCTCCTTCTTGTCCACTGCAGCATTGTCCTTCTGTGCACCACAGGAACATCCTTTCCAATGTCCACCACAATAATGTCCTCTGCACTTTCCACCCAACTGAAATGCTCCACACTGTTTAACACAGGGATGTTCATCTACTGTCCACCACAGTGAAGTTCTTTCCACTGTTTACTACAAGGATGTAATCCTCACAAATTTCAACGCAGAAGTCCTTTCCACTGTCCACTCAGGGACGTCCTTCTTACTGTCCAAAACAAGGAAGTTATCCACACTGTCCACTACAGGGACATCATCTTTTGTACCACAGAAACGTCTTCTACACTGTCCACCACAGGGAAGCACTCTCCACAGTCCACCACATGAACATTATCCCCACTGTTCATGACATAGAATTCCTCCCCACTGTCCTCCACAGAGATGTCCTCCAGTGCACCAAAGGGACCTCCTCCCCACTGTTCATCACAAGGACATTCTTTTTACTGTCCACCACAGATACTTCCTCCCCACTGTCCACCACAGGGACCTTTTCCACACTGTCCACCAGTGTCATTCTCCTGTGCACCACAGGGATGTCCTCACCAATGTCCATCAAAGGGACATCCTCACTACTGTCCAACATAGGAACGTTTTCCTCATTGTGTACCACAGAGATGTCCTTCCCACTGTCCTCCACAGAAAGCGCCTCCCACTGTCTGTCGTCATTCCCACTTCCCACTACAAAGATGTCATCCTCACTGTCCACCAGAGTGGATTTCTCCCCACTGTAAACCACAGGAACCTCCCCCAAACTGTCCACTACAGAGATATCCTTCCCACTGTCCACCAAGGAAACATCCTTCCCACTGTTCACCACAGAGATGTCCTCCCTGCTGCCCACCACAGGGCATCCATTTTTCTGACCACTACAAACCTGTTCTCCACACTGTCCAAGACAAAGATGTTTTCCCCACTGTCCACCACAGGGATGTCTTCCACACTGTCTACCAAATTGTTGTCCTCCTGTGCACCACAGGAATGTCCTCTTCATTGTCCACCACAGGGACATCCTCCCCACTGTCTACCACAGGAATGTCCTTATCACTGTCCACCACAGGGACGTCCTCCCAACTGTCCACCAAAGGGGTGTCCTCTCCACTGTCCACAACAGAGATATGCTTCCAAGTGTCCACCACAGAGATGTCCTTTCAACTGTCCACCTCAGGGATGTCCACCACAGTTTCAACCAAATGTACATTTTTCACTGTCCATAACAGGCCCATCCATCCCACTGTCCACCACAGGTATGTCCTCCCACTGTCCACAACAGAGATATCTTCCCAGTGTCCACCACAGGGATGTCCTCCACAGTGTCCACCAAATGTACATCCTTTTCACTGTCCACCACAGGCCTGTCCATTCCACTGTCCTCCACAGGAACATTCTCCCCACTGTCAACCACAGGAACATTCTTCACACTTTCCACCACAGATATGTCCTCCTCACTGTCCACCACATTTACATTCTCCATACTTTTCACCACAGGGATGTCCTCCCCACTGTTTATCACAGGGACATCCTTTCCACTGTCCACTACAAGGACATCCTCACTACTGTCCAACACAAGGATGTTTTCCCCACTAACCCACCACAGGAACATCCTCCTGTGTACCACAGGGACGTACTCTACACTTTCCAGCACAGGGACTTCCTCTCCACTGACCACCACATGAACATCCTCCCCACTTTCCATGACAGAGATATCCTCCTCACCGTCCTCCACAGAAACGTACTCCCCACTGTCCACCAAAGAAACTTCCTCCCCACTGTCCATCACAGTGGCATCCTCCCCATTGACCTCCACAGAAACACCCTCCCCACTGTCCACCACAGAGTCATTCTCCTGTGCACCACAGGGATGTCCTCCCTACTATCCACCACAGGAACATCCTCCTGTGTACCACAGTGAGGTACTCTACACTTTCCAGCACAGGGACTTCCTCTCCACTGTCTACCACATGAACATCCTCCCCACTGTCCATCACAGTGACATCCTCTCCATTGACCTCCACAGAAACGTCCTTCCCACTGTCCACCACATGAACATTCTTTCCAATGTCCACCACAAGGATGTCCTCCTTACTGTCTACACCACTGAAATCCTCCTCACTATCCACCACAGGGACATCCTTCCCACAGTCCACCACAGGGATGTCCTTTCCACCGTCCACCACAAAAATGTCCTCCTCACTGTCCACCACAGGGACATCCTCCCCACTGTCAATGCCAGAAAGGTCCTCACCCTCCAACCCACTGAAATCCTCATGAATGTCCACCACAGGGACATTCTTTTGTGTACAACAAGGACATCCTCCCCTATGTTCACCACAGAGATGTCCTTTCCACTGTCCACCACAGGGATGACCTTCACACTGTACACCACAGGAATATGCTTTTTACTGTCCACCACAGAAACATCACAGCACTGTCTACCACAGGGACGTCTTTCCCACGGTCCTGCAAAGAGAGATCCTCTTCACTCTCCACCACAGGGATTTTCTCCCCACTGTCTACCACAGAAATGTCCTCCCCATGTCCAAAAAAGTGAAGTTCTCCCCACTGTCTACAACAGGGACTTCCTACACATTGTCTACCACAGGGAGGTCCTCCGCAATGTCCACCACAGAAACGTCCTATTCACTGTCCACAACAGGGACGTCCTTCCCTTTGTCCACCAAAGAGACTTCCTTCCCACTGTCCACCACATGAACGTCCTCACACTGTGCACCACAGGGAAATCCTTCAGTGCACAACAGGGATGTCTTCACAACTGTGCACCACAGAAACATCCTCCAGTGCACAACAAAGACGTCCTTCACACTGTCCACCACAGAGAGGTCCTCTCTGCCATCCACCACAGAAATGTCCTTCCCAGTATCCACCACAGAAATGTCCTCTCCACTGTCTATCATAGGAACGTCCTTCAAACTGTCTATCAAAGGGACGTCCTCCCCACTGTCCACCACAGGGATGTCCTTCACACTGTCCACCACAAGTAGGTAATCCCCAATGTCCACCAAAGAGACATCCTTCCCACTGTCCAAAACATTAATATCCTACCCACTGTCCACCAGAGAAACGTCTTTCCCACTATCCACCACAGGGATGTCCTCACCAAAGTCCACTACAGTGACATCCTTCCCACTGTCCACCAAAGAGAGGTTCTCCCCGCTGTTCACCACAGTGACATCTTTTCCACTTTCCAGCACAGAAATGTCTTTCACGCTGTCCACCACAGGGACGTCCTACTCAGTGACCACAACAGGGATGTCCTCCCAACTGTCCACAACAGGAACATCCTACACATTGTCCACCACAGTGTGATCCTCTTCACTGTTCACCACAGAAACCTCCTCCCCAATGGCCACAACAGTGACGTCCTCCCCTCTGTCCAAGTCAGTGACATCCTCACCTCTGTCCTCCACATGGAGGTTCTTCCCACTGTACACAAAATTTACATCCTTACCACTGTCCACTACAGGGACATCCTCCCTATTATACAGTACAGGAACATGATCCCCACTGTCCACCACAGGGACATCTTTCCAACTGGCCAACACAGAAACCTCCTCCCCACTGTCCACAACTGAGCCATCTATCCCACTCTCCACCCCAGTGACATCCTTCCCACTGTCCACCACAGAAATGTCCTCTCCACTGTCCACCACATGGATATCCTTCCCACTGTCCACCAAAGGGACGTCCTTCCCACTACCAAAGTGACATCTTCCCACTGTTCACCACAGGGACATCCTTCCAACTGTACACCAAAGAAACATCCTTCCCACTGTCCACCACACGGACATCCTCCCCACAGTCCACCACAAAGACATCCTCCCAACTGTCCAAAACAGGGGCGTCTTAACCACTGTCAACCACAGTGATGTCCTTCCCACTGTCCAACACTGGGACTTTCTTCCCACTGTCCACCACAGGAAGGTCCTCTCCACTGCTGACCACAGGGACATTCTTTCCACTGTCCACCACAGAAATGTCCTCATCAGTGTCCACCATGGGGATGTCTTCCCCAATGTCCCCCACAGAAACTTCTCCCCCGTTGTCCACCACAGGAACATTTTTTCCACTGTCCAACACAAGGATGTCCTCCCCCCTGTCCATCACAGGAAGGTCCTTTCCAACTTCAACTACAGGGACGTCCTCCCCACTGTCCACCACAGGGACATCCTCCTGATTACCCCAAGGAAATCCTTAACACTGTCCACCACAAAGTCGTCCTCACCAATGTCCAGCACAGTGAAGTACTTCCCACTGTTCACCACAGGGACATACTCCCCACTGTGCACAAAAGGAACATCCTCCTGTGCACCACAGGGATGTCCTCAACACTGTGTACCACAGAAATATCCTCCTATGCACAACAGGGACATCTTCACTATTGTGCACAGCAGGCATATGCTTTACACTGTCCTCCACAGGGTTGTCCTTCCCACTGTCCACCACAGCAAGGTCCTCCCCACTGTCCAAAAAGGGACATCCTTATCACTGTCCACCACAGTGTCATTCTTACCATTGTCCCCCACAGAGACATCCTTCCTACTCTTCACCACAAGGACATCTTTCTCACCATGTAGAACAAGGACATCCACCTGTGCACAACAGGGATGTTCTCACCACTGTGGACCACAGGGATATCCTAAGGGATGTCCTTTCCACTGTCCACCACAGAAATGTCCTCATCACTGTCCACCACAGGAGCATCTTTTCCACTTTATACCACTGAGAGGTACTCTCTGCTGTTCACCACAGGGACATCCTTCAAACTGTCCATTACAGAAATATCCTCCACACTGTCCAAAACAAGGATGTCCTACCCACTGTCCATCACAGGGATGTCCTTCCCACTGTCCACCACAGTGTCATACTCTCCAATATCCAGCATTGTAATGTCCTTCCCACTGTTCAACACAAGGACAGCCTCCCCACTGTCCACAACAGGGACATCCTCCCCACTGTCCACCACAGTGACGTCCTTCCCAATGTCCAACACAGGAAGGTCCTCTCCAGTATACACCACAGGGATGTCCTTTCCACTGTCCAGCACAGAAATGTACTCATCAATGTCTACTACATGTATGTCTTTCCCACTGTACACCAGAGAGAGTTCCTCCCCACTGTCCACCACAGGGACATCCTTCCCACTTTCCACCACAGGGTTGTCCTCTCCAATATTCAGCATTGTGATGTCTTTCCCCCTGTTCACTACAGGGACACCCTCCCCACTGTGCATCACAGGGACATCCTCCAGTGCACAACAAGGATGTCTTCACAACTGTGCACCACAGGGACATCCTTCAGTGCACAAGAGAAACGTCCTTCACACTGTGCATCACAGAGAGGTACTCTCTGCTATCCACCACAAAAATGTCCTTCTCATTGTTTATGACTTGAACGTTCTCCGTTCTGTCCACAAAAGGAACATTTGTCAAACTGTCCACCAAAGGGACAACTTCCCAACAGTTCATCACAGAGATGTCCTTTCCACTGTCCACCACAAGTAGGTAATCACTACTGTCCACCACAGGCATGTCCTTCCCACTGTCCAAAATATTGACATCCTTTCCATTGTCCATTACAGAAATGTCATTCCAACTATCCACCACAGAAAGGTCCTTACCACTGTCCACCACAGGGAGGTTCTTCCCACTGTCCACAAAAGGAACATCCTTTCCACTGACCACAGAGGGAGGTCCTCCCCACTGTCCACTACAGGGACGTTCTTCCCACAGTTTTCCAAAGAGAAGTCCTTCCCACTGTCCACCACATGGATGTCCTTCTCACTGTCCACCAGAGTGATGTACTTACAACTGTAAACCACAGGGACATTCTACAAATTGTCCAACAAAGGGACATCCTCCCCACTCTCCACCAAAGGAATGTTCTTCCCACTGTCTACCACAGAGTTACCATCACACTGTCCACCAAAGTGATGTCCACTACTGTCCACCACAGGGTCATCCTCACAAATGTCCAGCACACGGAAGTCCTTACCACTGTGCAACACAGCAACATTCTCCAGGGCACAAGAGGGATGTCCTCAAAAATGTGTCCACCACATGGACATCCTTTTTAGTGTCCACCACAGGAAGGTCCTCTCCACTGTCCACCACAGAAACTTCCTTTTTACTGTCCAGCACAGAAACGTCCCCATCACAGTTCACAACAACGACCTCCTCCCCACTCTCCAACCCAGGGACTTCCTACCCATTGTCTACCACAGGGACATCCTCCCCAGTGTCCACCACAAGAACATCCTTCCCACTGTCCACCACAGGGACATCCTTCACACTGTCCAGCACAGGAAAGTCCTATCTACTGTCCTCTACAGAAACATACTCCCCACTCACCACCACATGGATGTCCTTCCCACTCTCCACATAGGGACCTCCTCCCCACTGTCCAACACAGGGATGTCATACAGACTGTCCATCAGAGGGGGGTCCTCCTCACTGTCCACCAAGAGACTTCATAACCACTGTACACCACAGGGACATCCTCCAAACTGTCCACCTCAGGCACATCTCCCCCACTGTCTAACAAAGGGACATCCTTCCAACAGTCAATAACAAACGTCCTCCCCACAGTCCACAACAGAGACTTTCTTCCCATTGTCCACCACAGGGAGGTCCTCCCCACAGTCCACCAGAGACATCCTTTCCAATGTCCACCACAAGGACATCCTCCCCAATGTCAATCAGAGGGACCTCGTTCCCACTGTCCACCAATGGGACATCAACTGTCAACCACAGGGTCGTCCTCACCAATGTCCAGCACAGTGACATCCTTTCCATTGTTCACCACATGGACGTCCTCACCACTGTGTACCACAGAGACATCCTCCTGTGCACAACAGGGACGTCCTTACCACTGTGTACCACAGAGACATCATTCAGTGCATAACAGAGGTGTCCTCAACACTGTGCACTACAGGGACATCCTTTCACTGTCCACAACAGGGACATTGTCTCCACTGTCCACCACAGGTAAGTCCTGTTTATTGTCCACTAAAGGGACATCCTTCTGACTGTCCACCAAAGAGATGTACTTCCCACTGTCCACAACAGGGACCTCCTTCACATTGTCCAACAAAGGAACTTCCTTTCATCTGTACACCACAGGGATATCCAACAAACTGTCTACCACAAGGACATCTTCCCCACTGTCCACTACAGGGATATTCTTCCTACTCTCCACAACAGGGACGTCCTAACCACTGTAGAAAACAGAAATGTCCTCATCACTGTCCACCAGAGGGATATATTCACCACTGTCCACCACAGTGACTTCCTTCCCAATTTCCACCACAGGGATGTCCTTCCCACTGTCCATGACAAGGATGTCCTCCCCACTGTCCACCACAGGGACTTCCTACCCATTGTTCACCAGAGGGAGGACCTCCTCACTGTCCACCACAGGGACATCCTCCTGTGTACCACAAAGACATGCTTACCTCTGTCCACCACAACGTCATCCACAACAATGTCCAGCAGAGTGATATCCTTTCCACTGTCCACAACAGAGACGTCCTCCCCACTGTCAACCACAGGTACTTCCTTTCCACTGTCCACCATAGGGACATCCTTCCGACTGTTCACCAAAAAGATATACTTCTCACTGTCCACCACAGGGACCTCCTTCCCATTGTCCAACAACGGGACTTCCTTCCCTCTGTTCACCACAGGGACATCCACCAAAATGTCCACCACAAGGACATTCTCCCCACTGTACACCACAGGGACATACTTCCCACTGTCCACAACAGGGACGTACTAATTACTGTCCACCACAGTGATGTCCTTCCCAATGTCCACCATAGGGAGGTCCTCTCCACTGTCCACCACAGGGACATACTCCCCACTGTCCACCACTGGGACTAACTTCCCACTCTCCACCACAGAAATTCCTTTCCACTGTCAACCACCGTGATGTCCTTTCAAATGTCCACCACAGAAACGTCCTAATCACTGTCCACCACAGGGACATCCTTCCCGCTATCCACCACAGGGACATCCTTCCCACTGTCCATGACACGGATGTCCTCCCTACTGTCCACCACAGGGATGTCCTTTCACTGTCCAACAAAAAGACGTTTTTACCACTGTCCACCACAGGAATGTCCTCCCCACTGTCCACCACAGGGACTTCATACCCATTGTTCACCAGAGGGAGGTCCTCCCCACTGTCCACCACAGGGATGTCCTCCTGTTTACCACAAAACATCCTTATTTCTGTCCACCACAAGGTCGTCCACACAAATGTCCAGCACAGTGATGTCCTTCCCACTGTCCACCAGAGTGAGTTCCTCCCCTCTGTGCACCACAAAGACCTCCTCATCACTTTCCTATAAAGAAACATCCTTTCCACTTTCCACCAAAGGGATGATTTACCTACTGTCCACCAAAGGGACATCCTTCCCACTGTACACCACAGGGACATCCTCACCACTGTCCACCAAAGGGACATACTTCCCACTATCCACAAGAGGGACATTCTCCCAAATGTTAACCACAGGGACATCCTCCCCAGTGTTGACCAAAGGGAGGTCCTTCCCACTGTCCACAACAGGGACATCCTAACTACTGTCCACCATAGTGACATCCTTCCCACTGTTTACCACAGGCAGGTCCTCTCCACTGCCCACCACAATGACGTTTTTTTTAACTGTACACCAAAGAAACATCCTCATCACTCTCCACTAGAGAGATATCTTTCCCACTCTCTACCACAGAGACTTCCTCCCCACTGTCCATCACAGGGACATCCTCTTGTGCAAAACAGGAAAATCCTTATCTCTGTGCACCACAGGAACATCCTCATGTGCACACCAGGCACGTCATCACCACTGTCCACCCAGAGATGTCCTATGCACTCTCCACTACAGGGACATACTTCCCACTGTCCACCAAAGGGACGTTATTCTGTGCACCACAGGAACATCCTCACCACTATCCACAACAGAGACATTGTAACTACTGTCCACCACAGGGACATCCTTTCTACTGTCCACCAAAAGGACGATCTACACACTGTCCACCACAGGGACGTCCTTCCCACTGTCCACCACAGGGACATCCTCCACACTGTCCACCACAGGGACTTTCTATCTGTTGTACACCAGAGGGAGGTCCTCCTCACTGTCCACCACAAGAATGTCTTCCTGTGTACCACAATGACGTCCTAACCTCTGTCAACCACAAGGTCGTTCACACCAATGTCCAGCATAGTTATGTCCTTCCCACTGTTTACCACAGGTATATCCTCCCCACTGTGCACCACAGAGACATCCTCCTGTGCACAACAGGGACATCCTCACCAGCGTGTACCACACAGACATCCTCCTGTGGACAACAGGGACGTCCTCAACACTGTGCACTACAGGGACCTCTTCCCCACTGTCCACCACAGGAATGTCCCCTCCACTGTCCACCAAAGGGACATTCTTTCCACTGTCCACCAAAGGGACATCCTAACCACTGTCCACCACAGTGATGTCCTTTCCACTGTCCACCACTGGGACTTTTTCCCACTGTCCACAACAGGAAGGTTCTCTCCACTGTTGACCACAAAAATGTTCATTCCACTGTCCACAAAAGAAAAGTCCTCATCACTGTCCACCACAGAGACTTACTACCCTCTGTCCAACACAGGGACGTTTTCCCCACCGTACACCACAGGGACGTCCTCCCCACTCACCACCACAAGAAGCTCTTCCACAACTTCCACCACAGGGATGTCCTCCCTACTGTTCACCACAGGAACGTCCTTTCCTCTGTCCAACAAAGGAACATCCTCCCCACTGTCCTCCACAGGGAGGGCCTTCCTACTGTCTTCCACAGGGACTTCCTTCCCAGTGTCCACCACAGGGATGCCGTTCCTACTGTCCACAAAAGCGATGTCCTTTCCACTGTCCACAACAGAGACATCCTCCCCACTGTACACCACAGGGACATACTTCCCACTGTCCACAACAGGGAGGTCCTTCCCACTGTTCACCACAGGGACGTACTCTCCACAGTACACCACAGGGATGGCCTCCCCACTGTACACCAGAGGGAGTTCTTCCCAAGTATCCACCACAGGGAATTCCTTACACCTGTCCATCACAAGGTCGTCCACACCAATGTCCAGCACAGTAACGTCCTTCCCACTGTTCTCGACAGAGACATCTTCATCACAGTGAACCACAGGGACATACTTCTGTGTACAACAAAGATGTCCTCACCACTGTGGACCACAGGGACATCCTTTCCACTGTCCACAACAGGGATATCCTTCCCACTGTCTACCACATATAGGTCCTCCAGACTGTCCACCACAAAATGTCCTTTTCAATGTCCACCTAAGGAACGTCCTTCCCACTGTCAACCAAAGGGATGTCCTCCAAAATGTCAACCACAGGGACATCCTCCACACTGTCTACCACAGGGAAGTCCTTTTCACTATCCACCACAGGGATGCACTTCCCACTGTCCACCAAACTGACATCCTTCCCACTGTCCACCAAAGGGACATCCTCCCAAAGTTCCACAACAGGGACGTCCTTTCCACTGGTCACAACAGGGACATCCTTCCCACTGTCCACCACAGGGATGTCCTTTAAACAGTTTACCGCAAGGACATCCTCCCCAATGTCCACCATAGGGACATTCTTATCACTGTCTACCACAGGGATGCCCTTCCCACTGTTTACCAAAGTGACATACTTTCCACTGTCCACCACAGGGACATCATCCCAAATGTCTACAAAAGGTATGTCCTTCCCACTGTTCACAACAAGGAAGTTTTCCACTGTCCACCACAGGGATATCCTTCCCACTGTCTACCAGAGAAAGTTTCTCCCCACTGTCCAACACAGGGATGTCCTTACCACTGTCAACCACAGGGTCGTCCTCACCAATGTCAAGCACAGTGATGTCCTTTTCACTTTTCACCACAGGGGCATCCTTTTGTGTACAACAGGGTCATCTCCACCACTGTGGACCACAGGGACATCCTTTCCACTGTCCACCACAGAAACGATCTCCCTACTGTTCAGCACAGGGATGTCCTTCCCACTGTCCATGACAGGGATGTCCTCCCCACTGTTCACCAGAGGGAGTTCCTCCCCACAGTCCACAATGAGGACATCCAACCCACCATCCACCACAGGGACATCCTCCCCACTGTGCCCCACAGGGTCATCCTCCCCACTGTCCACCAGAGGGAGGTCCTCCCCGTGTTTACCATAGATACATCCTCCCCAATGTCCACCAAAAGGATGTACTTCCCACTTTCCACAAGAGGGATGTTCTCCCAACTGTCAACCACAGGTACATCCTCCCCACTGTCCACCAAAGGGACGTCCTTCCCACTGTTCACCACAGTGACATCTTCCCCACTGTGCACCACAGGGACATTCTCCTGTGCAAAACAGGGATATCCTTACTTCTGTGTACCACAGGAACATCCTCCTGTGCACACCAGGGACATCCTCACCACTGTCCTCCCTAGAGATGTCCTACGCACTCTCCACTAGAGGGACATACTTCCCACAGTCCACCAAAGGGACATTCTCCTATGCACCACAGAAACATCCTCACCACTGTCCACAACAGGGACATCATCACTAGGGTCTACCACAGGGACTTTTTTACAACTGTACACCACAGGATCATCCTCACCTATGTCCATCACAGTGACGTTATTCCCACTGTTCACCACATGGACAACCTACCCACTGTGAACCACAGAGACATCCTACTGTGTACAACAAGGACATCCTTACCACTATGGATCACAGGGACATCCTTTCCACTGTCCAGAACAGGGACGGCCTTCCCACAGTCAACCACAGAGAAGTCCTCCCTACTACCCACCACAAAGATGTCCTTTCCACTGTGCACCAAAGGGACACCCTTCCCACTGTCAACCAAAGGGATGTCCTCCAAACTGTCCACCACAGCGAAATCCTCACCACTGTCAACCACAGTGATGTCTTCCCCACAGTCACCAGAGAAACGTCCTTGACACTGTCCACCACAAGTACATCCTTTCCACTGTCCACTAAAGGGACATCCTTCTGACTGTCTACCAAAGAGACATACTACCCACTGTCCACCACAGGGACATCCTACCCACTGTTCACCACAGAAACGTCCTCATCACAGGGATGTTTTTCCCACTGTCCAACACAAGCACTTCTTCCCGGCTGTCCACCACAGGGATGTATTCCCCACTGTACACCACAGTGACATACTCACCGCTGTCCACCACAGGGAGGTATTCCCCACCTTCCACCACAGGGACGTCCTCCCCACTGTTCACCACAGGGACATCCTTTCCTCTGTCCAATAAAGAGACATCCTTCCCAATGTCCACCACAGGGACATACTCCCCACTGTCCACCACATGGAGGTCCTCCCCGTTGTCCACCACAGGGATTTTTTCCCACTGTCCACCACAGGGATGCCCTTCCCACTCTCCATAAATGTGATGTCCTCCCCACTGTCCATCATAGGAACATCCTCCCAACTCTCCACCACAGGGACATCCTCCTTACTGTCCACCACAGGCATGTCCTTCCAACTGTCCACAACTGGGACTTCCTTTCCACTGTTCACCACTAAGACATCCTCCCCACAGTCCACCACAGGGATGTCCTCACCACTGTACACTAGAGGGAGTTCCTCCACACTGTCCACCACAGAGACTTCCTTAACACTGTCCACCACAGGGTCATCCATACCAATGTCCAGCACAGTGACGTTCTTCCCACTGTTCTCTGCAGGCACATCCTCCCCACTGTGAACCAAAGGGACATCCTTCTGTATAAAACAGTAATGTCCTCACCACTGTGGACCACAGAGACATCCTTTCCACTGTCCACCACAGGGATGTCCTCGCAACTGCCAACCACATAGATATAATCCCCACTGTCCACCACAGAGACTTCCTTAACACTGTCCACCGCAGGGTCATCCATACCAATGTCCAGCACAGTGACGTTCTTCCCACTGTTCTCTGCAGGCACATCCTCCCCACTGTGAACCACAGGAACATCCTTCTGTATAAAACAGTGATTTCCTCACCACTGTGGACCACAGAGACATCCTTTCCACTGTCCACCACAGGGATGTCCTCACAACTGACAACCACAGAGATATAATCCCCACTGTCCACCACAGGGAAGTCCTTCACACTGTCCACAACAGGGACATCCTCCCCACTGTCCACAAAATAGATGTCCTCCCCAATGTCCATCACAGAGAGGTCCTACCCACTGTCCACCGCAGGAATGACCTACATACAGTCAACCACAGGGAGGTACTCCCTAGAGGTAACCTCAGGTACGTCCTCCCCACTGTCCAAAGCAGGGACTTTTTTCCACTGTCCACCATAGTGACATCCTTCTCACTTTTCACCAAAGTGATGTCCTTCCCATTGTCCACCGACGTGGACATCTTTCCCACTGTCCACCAAAGGGACGTCCTTCACACTGTCCACCACAGGGATTTCCAACAAATTGTCCAGCACAGGAACATCCTTTCCACTGTCCACCAGAGGGACGTTTTTCCCACTGTCCACAACAGGGACGTTGTAACCACTGTCCACCACAGTGGTGTGTTTCCCACTGTCCACCACAGGGATGTTTTTCCCACTGTCCATCACAGAGACGTCCTACCAACTGTCTACCACAGGGATGTCCTACGAACTTTCAACCATAGGGAGGTGCTCCGTGCAGTCCACCAGAGGGACATCATCACCACTGTCCACCACAGGGATGTCCTTTCCACAGTCCACCATAGGGACATCCTTCTGACTGTCCACCAAAGAGACATACTTCCCACTGTCAATCACAGGGACCTCGGTCCCATTGTCCAACAGCGAGATGTCCTTCCCTCTGTCCACCACAGGGACATCCACCAAACTGTTCACCACAAGGACAATCTCCCTACTGTCCACCACAGGGACTTCCTTCCCACTGTCCACAACAGGGATGTGCTAAGCACAGTCCACAATAGTGACATCCTTCACACTGTCCACCACAGAGAATTGCTCTCCACTGTCCATGACAGGGATGTCCTCCCCACTGTCCAGCACTGGCACTTCCTTCCCACTGTCCACCTCAGAAAGGTCCTCTCTACTGTCCACCACAGAGACGTCATTTCAACTGTCCAACAAAGAAACGTCCTCATCACTGTCCACCGGAGGGTTATCTTTCCCACTGTCCTCCACAAATACTTTCTCACCGCTGTCCACCAAAGTGATGTCCTTCCCACTGTCCACCAGGGGGATGTCCTACTCACTGTCTACCACAGGGAGGTTTTCCCCAACTTCCACCACAGGGATGTCTTCCCCACTGTTTACCACAGAAACTTTCTTTCCACTGTTCACCAAAGGGGCGACCTTTCCACTGTCCACCACAGGGATGTCCTTTCCACAGCCCAATACAGGGACGTTTTTCCCACTGTCCACAACAGAAATGTCCTCTCCACTGTCCAAGACAGGGACATCCTTCCCACTGACCACCAAAGAGACCTCCTTCCCACTGTCCACCACAAGGAAGTCCTTCACCCTGTCCACAACAGGGACATCCTTCTCACTGTCCACAACAGGGATTCCACTACAATGTCCACTAGAGAGAGGTCCTACCCACTGTCCACCACAGGAACATCCTACCCACTGTCAACCACAGGGAGGTCCTCCCCACAGCCACCACAGGGACGTCCTCCCCACTGTAGAAAACAGGTATGTTTTTTCCACTATCTACCAAAGGGATGTCCTTCCCACTGTTCACCAAAATGACGTCCTTCTCACTGTCCACCACAGGGACGTTCTTCACACTGTCCACCAAAGAAATGTCCTTCACAGTGTCCAATACATGGATATCTACCAAACTGTCCACCACAGGGACATCCTTTCCACTGTCCACCAAAGTTACATCCTTCCCACTGTCCACAACAGGGACATCCTAACCACTGTCCACAACAGTTACATTTTCACACTGTCCAAAACTGAGACTTCTTTCCCACTGTCCACCACAGGAAGGTCCTCTTCACTGTCGACCACAGGAACATTCTTTCCACTGTCCACCACAGAAATGTCCTCATCACTGTTCACTGCAGGGATGTCTTTTCCACTGTCCACCACAAGGACTTCTTCCCCGCTGTCCACCACCAGGACATTTTTCCCACCTTCCACCACAGGAACGTCATCTCCACTGTCCACCACAGGGATGTGATTTCCTCTATCCAACAAGGAGACCTCCTTCCCAATGTCCACCACAGGGAAATTCTCCACACTGTCCACCACAGGCAGGTCCTCCCCACTGTCCAACACAGGGACATCCTTTCCACTGTCCACAAAAGGGACGCCCTTCCCACTGTCCACAAAGTGATGTCCTCCCCACTGTTCACACAGGGACATACTCCAAACTGTCCACCACAGGGACATCCTCCTCACTGTCCACCACAGGGACTTCCTTCCAACTGTGCACAACAGGGACGTCCTACCCACAGTCCACCACAGGGACATCCTACCCACTGTACAACAGAGAGAATTTTTCCACACTCTCCACCACATGGACTTCCTTACCACTGTCCACCACAGGGTCATCCACACCAATGTCCAAAAAAGCAACGTCCTTCCCACTGTTCATTACAGGGACATCCTTTCCACTGTGAACCACAGGGACATTCTTCTGTGTAAAACAGTGACGTCCTCACCACTGTGGGCCACAGGGACATCCTTCCCACTGTCCATCACAGAGAGGTCCTCCCCACTGTCCACCAAAGAAACATCCTTTCCACTGTTGACCAAAGGGATGTCCTTCCCACTATCAACCACAGGGACGTCCTCAAAACTGTCCATCACAGTGACATCCTCCCCACTGTCCAACCACAAGGAAGCCCTTCCCACTCTCCACCAATGTGACTTCCTTCCCACTGTCCACCACAGGTACATCCTCCCAATTGTTCACAACAGGGACATCCCTATTGTCCATCATAGAGACATCCTTCCCACTTTTCACCAAAGTGACATCCTTCCCACTGTTCACCACAGGGAGGTCCTACCCACTGTCCACCAAAGGGAATCCTTCACACTGTCCACCACAAGGATATCCACCAAAATGTCCAGCACAGGAACGTCCTTTCCAGTGTCCACGACAGAGACGTCCTTCCCACTGTCCACAAAAGGAACATCCTAAACACTGTCCACCACAGTGATGTTTTTCCTACTGTCCACCACAGGGACCTTTTTCCTACTGTCCACCACAGAAAGGTCCTATCCACTGTCCACCACAGGGATGTCCTACGAACTGTCAACCATAGGGAGGTGCTCCCCATAGTCCACTACAGGGACATCATCACCAATGTCCACAACAGTTATGTCCTTTCCACTGTACTAAAGCGACGTGCTTCCCACTGTCCATAACAGGGAAGCCCTTCCCACTCTCCACCAATGTGACTTCCTTCCCACTGTCCATCACAGGTACGTCCTCCCAACTGTTCACAACAGGGACATCCCCACTGTCCACCATAGAGACATCCTTCCCACTTTTCACCAAAGTGACGTCTTTCCCACTGCCCAACACAGGGAGGTCCTTCTCACTGTCCACAAAAGGGAATCCTTCACACTGTCCGCCACAAGAATATCTACCAAAATGTCCAGCACAGGAATATCCTTTCCATTGTCCATGACAGGGATGTCCTTCCCACTGTCCACAAAAGGGATATCCTAAATACTGTCCACCACAGTGATGCTTTTCCTACTGTCCACCACAGGGATGTTTTTCCTACTGTCCACCACAGAGAGGTCCTACCCACTGTAAACCACAGGGATGTCTGATGAACTGTCAACCATAGGGAAGTGCTCCTCATAGTCTACTACAGGGACATCATCACCACTGTCCACAACAGTTATGTCCTTTCAACTGTACTAAAGGGACGTCCTTCCAACTGTCCACCAAAGAGACATACTTCCCACGGTCCACCAAAGGGACCTCCTTCCCATTGTCCAACAAAGGGACATCCTTCCCTCTGTCCACCAGAGGGAAAACTACCAAACTGTTCACCACAAGGACATCCTCCCCACTGTCCACCACAGGGACTTCCTTCTCACTGTCCACAACAGGGATGTGATAAGCACAGTTCACCACAGTGACATCCTTCCCACTGTCCACCACAGGGAAGTACTCTCCACTGTCCACCACAGGGACATCCTCCCCACTGTCCACCACTGGTACTTCCTTACTACTGTCCACCACAGGAAGGTCCTCTCCACTGTCCACCAAAGAGACATCCTTTCAACTGTCCACCAAAAAAGTCCTCATCACTGTCCACCACAGGGATATCCTTCCCACTGTTCACAACAGGGACATCCTCCCCACTATCCACCACAGGGACTTCCTCCTCACTGTCCACCACAGGTACGTCCTCCCAACTGTTTACCACAGGGGTGTCCTCACCAATGTCCTGTACAGTGATATCCTTCTCACTGTAAACCACAGGGACATCCTCCCCATTGTACACCTCTGGGACATCCTTATTTTACAACAGGAACATCCTTTCCACTGTCTACTACAGGGACATTTTTCCCACTGCCCACCACAGGGAAGTCCTTTACACTGTCCAGCACAGAAACGTCCTCCCTACTGTTCATTTCAGGGACATCCTTTTCACTGTCCAACACAGAAACAACCTCCTTACTATTCACCAAAGGGATGTCATTCCCACTGTCCAAAACAAGGATGTCCTTCCCACTGTCCACCACAGAAAGTTCCTACCCACTGTTCACCACAGAGACATCCTCCTGTGCACACAAGGGATATCCTTACCACTGCTCACCCCAGAGATGTCCTACACATTCTCCACTACAGGTACATACTTCCCAAGGTCCACCAAAGGGATGTTCTTCTGTGCACCACAGAAATGTCCACACCACTCTCCACACAGAAACATCGTCACTACTGTCCACAAAAGGGACATCCTCCCTACTGTCCACCATAGAAATATCCTCTCCACTGTCCACCATGAGGACCTCCTCACCTCTGTCCACCACAGGGTCATCCTTCCCACTGTCCACGACAGGCACGTCCTTCCCAGTGTCCACCAAGGGGACATACTATACACTGTCCACCACAGGGACTTCCTACCCATTGTTCACCAGAGAGGTCCTCCTCACTGTCCACCACAGGAATGTCCTCCTGTGTACCACACAGACGTCCTTACCTCTGTCCACCACAATGTCATCCACACCAATGGCCAGCACAGTGATGTCCTTCCCACTGTTGACCACAGCTACATCCACCCCTCTGTGGACCACAGGGACATCCTCCTGTGCACATCAGAGACATCCTCACCACTGTGTACCACAAAGACATCCTCTTGTGTACAACAGGGATGTCCTCAAAACAGTGCAATACGGGGACATCTTTTCCAATGCCCCCCACAGGGACCTCCTTTCCACTGTCCATCACGGAGAGGTCCTCCCCGCTGTTGACCACAGGGATGTTCTTCCAACTGTCCACCATAGGGAGGTCCTCTCCACTGTCCACCACTGGGCCGTCCTTTCCACTGTCCAACCCAGAGACATCCTTCCCACTTTCCACCACAGGAAGGTCCTCTCTACAGTTTACCACAGGGACGTGCTTCTTACTGTCCTCAAAAGAGAGATTCTCCTTGCTCTCCACCACAGGGACATCCATCACACAGTCACCACAGAAATGTCCTCCCCACTGTCCGAAAAAGAGATGTCCTCCCCTCTGTCCACCACAGGGACTTTCTCCACACTGTCTACCACAGGTAGGTCCTCCCAACTGTCCACCACAGAAATGTCCTCTCCACTGTCCACCAAAAACACATCCTTCCCACTGTCCACCAAAGGGACATCCTCTCGACTGTCCACCACAGGCACATCCTTCCCACTGTGCACCACAGAGACGTCTTTCCCACTGTCTAACACATGAAGGTCATCTCTACTGTCTAGCACAGGGACGTCCTTTTTACTGTCCATCACAGAAACATCTCACTACTGTCTACCACAGGGAAGTATTTCCCAATGTCCTTCAAAGAGAGATCTTCCTCACTCTCCAACACAGGGATGCCTTCCCACTGTTTGCCACAGAAACATCTTCCCCACTGTCCAAAAGAGAGATGTCCTCCCCACTGTCCACCACAGGCACATCCTACACACTGTCTATCACAGTGAGGTCCTCCCCACTGTCCACCACAGAAACATCCTATCACCTGTCCACAACATGGAAGTCCTTCCCACTGTCCACCAAAGGAACATCCTTCCCACTGTCCACCACATGGACATCCTTGCAACTGTGTACCACAGGGACATCCTCCCCACTGTCCACCACAGAGAGTTCCTTCACATTATCCACCACAGGGACGTCTTTCCCACTGTCCACCACAAATAGGTCCTACCCACTCTCGATCACAAGGACATTCTACCCACTGTCAACCACAGGGAGGTCCACTCCACAGTCCACCAGAGGGACGTCCTCGCCACTGTCCACCATAGGGACATCCTTTTTACTGTCAAGTAAAGAGATGTACTTACCGCTGTCCACCACAGGGCATCCTTCCCATTGTCCAAAAAAGGGACATCAATCCCACTGTCCACCACAGAGACATCGCCAAACTGTCATCACAAAGACATCCTCCACAATGTCCACCATAGGGATGTCCTTCTAATGTCCACAACAGTGATGTTCTAACCACTGTACACCACAGTGACATCCTTCCCACTGTCCACCACAGGGAGGTCCTCTCCACTGTCCACAACAGGGATGTCCTCCCCACTCTCCACTAATGGAACTTAGTTTCACTGACCACCACAGGAATATCCTTTCCATTGTCCACCACAGGGATGTTCTTTCAACTACCCTCTACAAAAATGTCCTCATCACTATCCATCAGAGGGATGTCTTTTTCACTGTCCACAACTGGGACATCCTTCCCACTGTATACTACAGGGATATCCTACCCACTGTCTACCACAGAAAGGTCCTCCCCACCTTTCAGCACACAGATGTCCTTTCTTCTGTCCACAACAGAGACATACACCCCACTGTCCACCACAGGTACAACCTCCACACTGTGTACCACAGGGGCATCCTTCTGTGTTCAAAAGGGATGTCCTCACCACTGTTGACCAAAGGGATATCCTTTGCACTGTCCACAACAGGGACATCCTTCCCACTGTCCACCACAGTAAGGACCTCCCGACTGTCCACCACAGGGATGTCATTTTTACTGTCCACCACAGAAACATCCTCCCCACTGTCCAAAACAGGGATGTCCTCCCCACTGTCGACCAAGGGACGTCCTTCCCACTGTTCACCACAGAAACAACCTCCCTACTGTGCACCAGAGGGGCATCCTTCTGTGCAGAAAAGGGACGTCCTCACCACTGTGAAACACATGGACATTCTTTTCACTGTCCACAACAAGGACATCCTTCTTACTGTCCACCAGAGGGATGTCATTTTTACTGTCCACCACAGAAACGTCCTACCCACTGTCCACCAGAGTGACGTCTTACCCATTATTCACCACAGAAAGGTCCTACACACTGTCCACCAGTGAAATGTCCTATCCACTGTCCATTACAGAGAGGTCCTGCCACAGTCCACCAGAGAGACGTCCTTCCCACTGTTTACTACAGGGAAGTATTTCCTACTGTCCACCAAAGGGACATCCTACCCACTGTTCAAAAAAATGGATGTCCTTCCCACCGTCCACAACAGGGAAGTCCTAAAATGTGGCCACCACAGAGAGGTCCTTCCCACTGTCCACCACAGAAACATTCTCCCAACTGTCCACCACAGAGACATTTTTCTCACTGTCCACCAAAGGGACGTCTATCCCACTGTCCACCGCAGGGTGGTCCACACCACTGTTCATCACAGAATCATCCTCTCCACTGTACACCACAAGGACTCCTTCCCACTGTATAAAACAAGAACATACTCCCAACTGTCCATCACAGGGATATCCTCCCCACTGTCCACCACACGGATGTCCTTCTGGCTGTCCACCACAAGGACGTCCTCCCCAATGTCCACAACAGCGACTTCCTTCCCTCTGTCCACCAAAAGTACATGTTTTCCACTGTCCATGAGAAGCAATGTCCTTCTAACTGTCCACAATAGGGACATTCTTCCTACTGTCCACCACAGGAACATCCTCCTCACTGTCCACCACAGGGACATTTTCACCAGTGTCTACCACAGGGACATCCTTTCCAATGTCCATCACAGCAGTGTCTGCTTCACTGTACACCACATGGATGTCCTTTCCACTGTCCACCAGAGAAATTTCCTCATCACTGTTCACCACAGCGACGTCTTTTCCACTTTATACCACGGAGAGGTACTCCACGCTGTCCACTAGAGGGAGGTACTTCAAACTGTCCATCACAGAAATGTCCTCCCCACTGTCCAAAACAGGGATGTCCTCCTCACTCTTCATAACAGGGACGTCTTTCCCACTGTCCACCACAGAAACATCCTTTCCAAGGTCCACCACAGGGATGTCCTCCCCACTGTCCACCACAGGGATGTCCTCTCCACGTCCACTACAGTGACGTTCACCCCACTGTCTACCACAGGGACATACTACCCACTGTCCAACATGGGTACATTCTTCCCACCATCCACCACAGAGATGTCCACCCCACTGGCTACCGCAGAGGTGTTTTTTCCACTGTCCATGACAGCGACTTTCTCCTGTGTACCAGAAGGATGTCCTTACTTCTGTCCACCACAGGGTCATCCTCCCAATGTAGAGCATTGTGATATCCTTCTTACTGTTCACCATAGGAACATCCTTCCCATTGTGCACCACAGGGACATCCTCCAGTGCACAAGAGGGATGTATTCATAACTGTGCACCACAGAGACATCCTCCAGTGCACAACAAAGATGTCCTTCACACTGTACACCACAGAGAGGTTGTCTCTGCAATCCACCACAGAAATGTCCTTCCTACTATCCACCACAGAAACATCCTCCCCACTGTCCACCAAAAATATGTCTTTCAAACTGTCCGCCAAAGGGACGTCCTCCCAAATGTCCCCAACAGGGATGTCTTTCCCACTGTCCAACACAAATAGGTAATGACCAATGTCCACCACAGGGACATCCTTCCCACTGTCCAAAATATTGACATCCTGCCCATTGTCCACCATAGAAATGTCTTTTCAACTATCCATCGCAGGGAGGTCCTCACCGCTGTCCACCACAGGGGCGTCCTTCCCACTGTCTACCAAAAAGAGTTCCTCCCTGTTGTCGACCACAGTGACGTCATTTCCACTTTTCACCAGAAATGTCTTCCACGCTGTCCTCCACAGGGACATCCTACTCACTGCCCACCACAGGGATCTCCTCCCAACTGTTCAACACATGAACATCATACCCACTGTCCAGCACAATGTGGTCCTCCTCATTGTACACCACAGAAACCTCCTCTTTACTGTCCAGCACAGGGTCATCCTCTCCACTTTCCAAATCAGGGACCTCCTCACCTCTGTCTACCATATGGACATTTTTCCTACTGTCCACTAAATTGATTTCCTTCCCATTGTCCACTACAGGGACATTCTCCCTACTCTCCACTACAGGGACATGCTTCCCAATGACCACCACAGGGACATACTTTCAACTGGCAAACACAGAAACCTCCTACCAACTGTCCAAAACTGAGCTGTCCATCCCACTCTCCACAACAGGGATGTCCTTCCCATTGTCCACCACAGAAATGTCCTCTCCAACTGTCCACCACATGGACGTCCTTCCCACTGTCCACCAAAGGGACCTCTTTCCCACTGTCCATCACAGGGAAGTCCTTCACACTGTCCACAATAGGGACATCCTCCCCACTGTCCACAACAGGGATGTCCTTTCCAATGTCCACCACAGAGACATCCTACCCACTGTCCACCACAGGAACATCCAACCCACTGTCAACCACAGGGAGTTCCTCCCCTGAGTTCACCACAGGGACGTCCTCCCAACTGTCCAAAACAGGGATGTTTTTTCCATTGTCCACAATAGGGACGTCCTTCCCACTGTCTACCAAAGTGACATCTTTCCCATTGTCCACCACAGGGACATACTTCTCACTGTACACCAACGAGACGTCCTTCCCACTGTCCACCACAGGTACATCCGTCAAACTGTCAACCACAGGGACATCCTCTCCAATGTCTACCAGAGGGATATTCTTCCCACTGTCCAAAAAGGGACGTCCAACCACTGACCAATACAGGAAGGTCCTCTCCACTGTCAACCACAGGGATGTTTTTTCCACTGTCCTCCAGAGAATCGTCCTCATCAGTGTCATCCACAGAGATGTCTTTCCCACTGTCCCCCACAGAGACTTCTTTCCCTTTCTCCACCACAGTGATGTTTTCCCCATTGTCCTCCACACACTGTCCATTACAGAGAGTTCCTCTTCAACTTCCACCACAGGGACATCCTCCCCTCTGACCACAACAGGGACATTCTTTCCACTGTCCAACAAAGGGATTTTCTCCCCACTGTCCACCACAGGGACGTCCTCTCAACTGCCCACCACAGGGACATCCTCCCCACAATCCATCTCAAAAACGTCCTCCCCACTGTCCAACACTGGGACTTCCTTCCCATTTTTCGCCACAGGAAGGTTCTCTCCACTCTTGACCACTGGGATGTGCTTTCCACTGATTACCACAGAAACGTCCTCATCACTGTCCACCACAGGGATATCTTTCCCACTGTCCACACTGAGACTTGCTCCCCGCTGTCCACCACAGGGACATCCTTCATACTGTACAACACAGAGATGTTTTCCCTACTGTCCACAACAGTGCGGTCCACCCTACCTTCCACCACAGTGATGTCCTCCCCACTGTCCACCAAAGGAACATTTTTCCCACTGTCCACCATAGGGACTCCCTTCCCACTGCCCTCCAAAGTGAGGTTCTCTCCACTGTTTACCACAGGGACATCCTGCCAACTGTCCACCACAGGGATATCCTCTCCCTATCCCACAACAGAGATGTCCTTCCCACAGTTCTCCACAGGGACATCCTCCCCATAGTCCACCACAGGGATGTCCTCCCCACTGTCCAACACTGCGATTTCCTTTCCACTGTCCACCACAGAAAGGTTCTCTCCACTGTTGACCACAGGGACGTCCTTTACACTGTCCACGACAGAGACGTCCTTATCACTGTCCACCACAGGGATGTTTTCCCCATTGTCCAAAACAGACTTGCTCCCTGCTGTCCCCCACAGAAACATTCTTCATACTGTTTACCACAGAGACATCTTCTCCACTGTCCACAACAGGGAGGTCAAACCCACCTTCCACCACAGGTATGTCCTTTTCACTGTCTAACAAAGGGACATCCTCCCCAATGTCCACCACAGGGACATCACCAAAACATCATTCCCACTTTCCAACAAAGGAACTTCCTTCCCACTGTCTACAACAGGGATGTCCTCCCCACTGTCTACCAAAGGGACAACCTTCCCACTGTCCACCACAGACAGGTCCTCTGCACCGTTCACCACAATGATGTCCTTTTCAAAGTCCAACATATGGATGAACTTTTAAATTTCCACCACAAGATCATCCTCCCCACTGTCCACGACAGGGACATCCTCTCCACTTTCCACCACAGTGACATTCTCCACTCTGTCCACCACATCCACTTCTCTGTCCACCACAAAGACGTCCTTCCCACTGTCCACTACAGTGACATCCTCCCTACAGTCCACAACAGTAACATTCTTCCCACTGTCCAGCACAGGGACGTCCTTCCCACTGTCCACCACAGAAACATCATTCTTACTGTCCACCACAGGGACATCCTCCCCATTGTCCACCACAGGGACATCCTTCCCACTGTTCACTACACGGACGACATTTTCACTGTCCACCACAAGGAGGTCATTTCCGCTGTCCACCACAGGAACATCCCTTCCACTGTCCACAACATGGGCATCATCTTAACTTCCCACCACAGGGACATCCCTTCTACTCTCCACCACAGGGACATCCTCCCCATTGTCCACCACAGGGATGTCCTCTCCACTGTCTACCACAGTAATGTTTGCCCCACTGTCCACCACAGGAATTTCTTCCTGCTGTCCACCACAGGGATATCCTATCCACTGTTTACAATGGGTACATTCTTCCCACCATCCACCACAGAGACGTCCACCCCACTGTTCACCACAGGGATATTTTCCCCACTGTTCACGACAAGGACATCCTCCTGTGTACCAGATGGATGTTCTTACCTCTGTCTACCACAGGGTCATCCTCCCCAATGTCCAGCATTGTGATGTTTTTCCCACTGTTCACCATAGAGACATCCTCCCCACAGTGCACCACAGGGACATCTTCCAGCGCACAACAGGGATGTCTTCACAACTGTGTCCTCGCCACTGTCCACCACTGGGATGTCCTTCCCACTGTTTACCACACAGAGGTCCTACCCACTGTACACCACAGGGAGCTCCTACTTTCTGTCCACCACAGGGAATTCCTCCCCACTCTCCAACAGAGGCATGTCTTCCAAATTGTCCAACAATGGGACATCCCCCTACCATCCAAAACAGGGACATCCTTCCAACTGTCCACAACAAAGATGTCCTCTCAACTGACTTTCCACTATCCACCACAGAAACGTCCTCATCACTGTCCACCACAGGGACGTCTTTCCCACTGTCCACCACAGTGAGGTCCTCCCTGCTGTCCCCCACAGTGACATCCTTGAAACGGTCCACCACAGAAAGGTCTTCCCCACTGTACATCACAGGGACGTCCTTCTCACTGTCCACCAAAGGGACATCTTCCCCACTGTCCACCAAAGTGACGTCCTTCCCGCTGTCCCCAAGAGAGACGTCCTCCCCACTTTCCACCACAGGAACAACCTTCCCACTGTCCATCACAGAGCGGTCCTTCCCGCTCTCCAACACAGAGACATCCTTCCTACTATCCACCACAGAAACATCCTCATCCCTGTCCACCACAGTGACATCTTCCCACTGTCCACCACAGAGAGTTCCTTCCTGCTCTGCACCACAGGGATGCTCATCAAACTGTCCACCACAAAAACATCCTCCCCACTATCTCAAACTGTGATGACCTCCCCACTGTCCATCACAGGGATGTCCTTCCCACAGTCCAACAAAGCGACCTCCTTACCACTGTCCTCCACAGGGACGTTCCCCCAACTGTCCACCATGGAGATGTCCTTCCCACTGTCCAAAACAGAAACGTCCTCCCCACAGTCTACCACAGGTACGTACTCCCCACTGTCCACCAGAGAAAGTTTCTCCTCACTGTCCACCACAGTGACATCTTCCCTACTCTCTACCACAAAAACATCCTTCCCCCTGTCCTCCACATGTACCTCCTCCCCAATGTCCACCACAGGGATGTCTTTCCCATTGTCCAACAAAGAGATTCCCTTCCCACTGTCCACCACCTGGACATCATCTTAATATCCACCACAGGGACATCCTCAACCACTGTCCAAAACAGGGACGTCCTTTCCACTGTACACCACAGGGACATCTTCCCCATTGTCCAACAGAGAGAGTTCCTCCTGACTGTCCACCACAGGGATGTCCTTCCCACTGTACACAACAGGGATATCCTCCCCACTGTCCAACACAGGTACATCTTCCCCAAAGTTTACCAAAGGGATGTCCTTCCCACTCTCTACCACAGGGATGTGCTTCCCAATGTCCAACACAGTGACATCCTTCCCACTGTCGACCACAGGAACATCCTCATCACTGTCCACCACAGGGACTTCCCTTGAACTGTTTGCCACAGGGACATCCTCTCCACAGTCCACCAAAGGGACGTCTTTCCCACTATTCACCACAGGGAGGTCCTCTAAACTGTCCACCACAAAAACATCCTCTGCACCGTCCATCACACTGATGTAGTTCCCACAGTTTGCCAAAGGGATGTTTTTCCCACTGTCCACCACAGGGACATCCTCCCAACTGGCCAGTAGAGGCACATCTTCCCCACTCTCCACCACAGGGATGTCCTTCCCACTGTCAACAACAGGGACGTCCTCTCCACTGTCAACCACAGGGACATCCGTCCCACTGTCCACCACACAGAGGTGCTACACAATGTCCACCACAGACAGGACCTACAAACTGTCCAACACATGGAGGTCCTCTGCACTGTCCAAAACATGGACGTCCTCCCCACTGTCCAACAAAGGGATGTCTTTCCCACTGTCCACCACAGGGATGTCCATCCGACTGTCAACCAAAGGGACATCCTCCCCACAGTCCACCACAGAGACATCCTTCCCACTGTCCACCACAGAAACGTCCTACCCACTGTCCACCACAGGGACATCTTCCCCTCTGTCCACCAGAGGAAGTTCCTACCCACTGTCCACCACAGGGAGGTCCTTCCCACTGTCCAACAAAGGGATGTCCTTTCCACTGTCCACGACAGGGTGTGTTCTTCCAACTGTCCCGAAAAGGGACATACTCTCCACTGTCCACCACAGGGATGTGCTTCCCACTGTACACTACTGGGAATTCCTTCCCAATGTCCACCACAGGAAAGTCCTCCCCACTGTACACCACAGGGATGTCCTTTCCACTGTACACCACAGAAACATCCTCATCACTGTCTAACAGAGTGACATCTTCCCACTGTCCACCACAGGGATGTGCTTCCCACTGTACACCACAGGGACGTCCTTTCCACTGTACATCACGGAAACATCCTCATCACTGTCTAAAACTGTGATTACCTCCCCACTGTCCATCACAGGGATGTCCTTCCCACAGTCCACCAAAGGGACCTCCTTCCCAGTATCCTCCACAGGGACGTTCTCCCAACTGTTTACCACAGGGATATCTTCCCCACTGTACACCACCAAAATGTTCTCCCCACTGTCCACCAGAGAAACTTCTTCTCCTTCCCACTGTCCAACACAGAAACTTCCTCTCCACAATCCACCACAGATACGTACTCCCAACTGTCCACCAGAGAAAATTCCTCCTCACTGTCCGCAACAGTGACATCTTCCCCACTGTCTATCAAAAAAAGTCCACCACAGGAACATCCTCCCAACTGTCCACCACAGGGAGTTCCTTCCCACTCTCCACCAGAGGAAGTTCCTCCCCAATGTCCACCACAGGGACGTCCTTACCACTGTCCACTTCATAGTTGTCCTCACCAATGTCCAGCACAGTTACGTCCTTCCCTCTGTTCACCACAGGGACATCTTTTTGTGTACAACAGGGATGTCCTGACCATTGTGGACCAAAGGGACATCCTTTCCACTGGCCACAACAGGGATATCCTTCCCACTGTCCAACACAGGACATCCTTTCCACTGTCCAAAACAGAAACATTCTCCCTACTGTTCAACACAAGTATGTCCTTGACACTGTCTATCACAGGGACATGCTCCCCACTGTCCACTCCAGAGAGATCCTCCCCACTGTCCACCACAGGGACATCCTTCCCACTGTCCACCAAAGGGACATCCTTCCCACTGTCCACAAGAAGAATGTTCTTCCAACTGTGCACCACAGGGACATCCTCCTGTGCAAAACAGAAACATCCTTACCACTGTGAACCATGGG
The DNA here is from genome assembly GCF_011762505.2 of Arvicanthis niloticus. Lineage (NCBI taxonomy): Eukaryota > Metazoa > Chordata > Mammalia > Rodentia > Muridae > Arvicanthis > Arvicanthis niloticus. Next base: position 528,549 of record NC_047659.1, read on the forward strand.
AATATCCTCCTGTGCACACCAGGGATGTCCTCACAATTGTCCACCCAAGTGATGTCCTATGCACTCTCCACTACAGGAACATACTTCCCACAGTCCACCAAACAGAAGTTCTCCTGTGCACCATGGAAACGTCCTCACAAGTGTTTACCACAGGGACATCGTCCCCAATGTCTACCACAGCAACGTTCTACCCATTGTCCACAACAGAAAGGTCCTCTCCACTGTCCACCAAAGGGACTATCTTCCCACTGTCTATCACAGGGACATCCTTCCCACTGCCCACCACAAGGATGTCCTCTCCACAGTCCACCACAGGGATGTCCTTCCCACTGTCCTCCACAGGGAGTTCCTCTCCACTGTCCACCACAGTGACATCTTCCTCACTGTCCACCACTAAGACGCCCTTCCCACTGTCTACCACAGAAAGGTCCTCTCTACTGTCCACAACAGGGATGTCCTTTTTACTGTCCACCAGAGAAACATTACAACCTATCCACCAAAGGGGCCTCCTTTTTATTGTCCTCCACAGAAACATCTCAACACTGTACACCACAGGGACATCTTTTCCAATGAACTCCAAAGAGAGATCCTCCTCACTCTCCAACATTGTCTCCCACAGAAAAGTCCTTCCCACTGTCCAAAAGGGAGACGTCCTCCATACTGTCCACCAAAGGAACATGTTACACACTGTCTACCACAGGGAAGTTCTCCCCACTGTCCACCACAGAAACGTCCTATCCACTCTCCACAACAGGGACGTTCTTCCCACTGTCCACCAAAGGAACATCCTTCCCACTGTCCACCACATGAAAGTCCTCGCAACTGTGCACCAGAGTGACATCCTCCCCACTCTCCACCAGAGGGAATTTTTTCCCACTATCCACCACAGTGACGTCTTTCCCACTGTCCCCCATAAAGAGGTCCTACCCACTGTTGATCACAGGGACGTTCTACCCACTGTCAACCACAGAAACGTCGTCTCAACAGTCCACCACAGGGATGTCCATACTATTCTCCACCACAGGAACCTCCTTTCCATTGTCCAACAAAGGGACGTTCTTCCCACTGTCCACCAAGGTACATCCACCAAACTGTCCACCAGAAAGACATCCTACCCACTGTCCACCACAGGAACGTATTTCCAACTGTCCACAACAGGGACGTCCTGACCACTGTCCAACACAGTGACGTCCTTCCCACTGTCCACCACAGGGAGGTCCTCTCAACTCTCCACCATAAAGACATCCTCCCCACTGTCCACCACAGAGACGTCCTTTCAACTGTCTACCACAGAAACGTCCTTATTGCTGTCCACCAGATGGATGGCTTTTCTACTGTCCACCACAGGAATGTCCTCTCCACTGCTCACCACAGAGACATCCACCCCACTGTGAACCATAGGAACATCTTTCTGTGTAGAACACTGACGTCCTCACCACTGTGGACCACAGGGACATCCTTTCCAATGTCCAAAAAAGGGACGTCCTTCCCATGGTCTTCCACAGAGATGTCCTCCCCAATGTCCACCACAGGGATGTCCTTTTCACTGTCCACCAGAGGGATGTCCTTACAACTGTCAACCACAGGGACATTCTTCAAACTGTCCACCACAGGGACATCCTCCCCACTGTCCGCCACAGGGACATCCTTGCCACTGTCCTCCACAGAGATGCCCTTCCTACTGTCCACCAAAGTAATATCCTCTACTGTCCACCATGGGGACGTCCTTCCCACTGTCCACCACAGGGAGAGCCTCTCCACTGTCCACCAAAGAGACACCCTACACACTGTCAATGACAGGGAGGTCATCCTATGTAAGAAAAAAATAAGGCTGGGGATCCCAGGGTTCCTCCCGCCATGCTGTGGGTAGTCTGGGAATGTTCTGGGTTCCTCCAGCTGGAAGTTGGGCCCGGCTGCTCATTAACTAAAAGCCTCTCCCCGGCTCCTCACAGTTCCTCATGGCGGCACGGCCCCAACACACAAGGAAGTCCTTGAGTTTCCAAAACTGGTTTATTCACATGGCAGACGATGGATGGATCTGGATGCATACCCCCTAAAACACAGGATTGACCTGAGTTAAAAGGGGGAGGGGAGGAGGGAGGAGGAGCTGGGGAAGAATGTTTAATCGGCTCCACCTCTGGACTTCAGGTACCCCATTAGTATGTAAATCTCTCTAGGGCCTGTTCACGCCCTCCACCTGTGTACTGACTGAAGGAAGAAGGTAGAATGGAGATTAGACCTCTTGTTAGGTCCTACACTTCTACAGTTCACCCCAGGGACGTCCTTGCCACTGTCCACCCACAGGGACGAACTTTCTACTGTCCACCAAAGAGATGTACTTTCCACTGTACACCACAGGGACATCTTTCCCATTGTCCACCAAAGGGACATTCTTCTCACTGTCCAGCACAGGGACATATGCCAAACTGTACACCACAAAGACATTCTTCCCAATTGTCCAACACAGTGACGTCCTTCCCACTGTCCACCATAGGGAGGTCCTCTCCACTGTCCACCACAGTGACATCCTCCTCACTGTCCACCAATTGAACTTCTTTTCCACTGTCCACCACAGGAATGTACTGTCCACTGCTCCACAGAGCACATCCACCCCACTGTGAACCACAGGGACATCCTTCTGTGAACAACAGTGATGTCCTCACCACTGTGGACCACAAGGACATCCTTTCCAATGTTCAAAAACTGAACGTCCTTCCCACTGTCTACCTCAGAGAAAGTCCTCCCCAATATCCACCACAGGGATGTCCTATCCACTGTCCACCAGAGGTATGTCCTTACAACTGTCAACCACAGGGACATTCTTCAAACTGTCCACCACAGAGACATCCTCCCCACTGTCCACCACAGGGATGTCTTTCCCACTGTCCACCACAGAGTTGCCCTTCCTACTGTCTACCAAAGTGATGTCCTCTACTGTCCACCACAGGGACTTCCTTCCCACTGTCCACCAAAGGGAGGGCCTCTCCACTGTCCACCAAAGGGACATCCTACACACTGTCAACCACAAGGAGGTCCTCCCACAGTATACCTCAGGGATGTCTTTTCCACTGTCCACCACAGGGACAAACTTTCCTCTGTCCACCATAGGGACGTCCTTCACACTGTCCACCAAAGAGATGTACTTTTAACTGTACACCACAGGGACATCTTTCCCATTGTCCACCAAAGGGACGTCCTTCTCACTGTCCACCACAGGAACATCTGCCAAACTGTACACCACAAGGACATCCTCTCCACTGTACACCACAGAGACATCCTTTCAACTGTCCACCACAGAAACAACCTCATCAATGTCCACCAGATGGATGTCTTTCCCACTGTCCACCACAGAGACTTTATCCCTGCTGTTCACAGGGATGTCCTTCTCACTGTCAACAACAGGGATGTCCTACCCACAGTCTACCACAGAGAGGTCCTCCCCCAACTTCCACCAGAGGGATGTCCTCCCCACTGTCCAAAGGGACATCCTTTCCACTGTCCACCAAAGGGACGTCCTTCAAACTTTCCACCACAGAGATGTCCTTTCAAATATCCACCACAGGGACATACTCCCAAATTACCACCACAGGGATGTCCTTCACACTGTCCACCACTGGGACATCCTCCCAATTGTCCACCACAAGGAAATCCTACCCATTGTCCACCATAGGGATGTCCTTCCCACTGTTCACCACAGGAACGACCTTCCCACTGTCCACCACATAGAGGACATCCCCCCTGTCTACCAAAGGGACATTTTTGCCACTGTCCACCACATGGACATTCTCTTAACTTTCCACCACAGTGACATTCTTTCCACTGTTCTCCACATGGATGTCCTCCCTACTGTCCACCAAAGGGACATCCTTTCCACTGTCCACCAAAGGGACATCCTTCAAATTGTCCACCACAGAGATGTCCTTTCAACTGTCCACCACAGGGACATACTCCCAAATTTCCACCACAGGGAAGTCCTTCCCACTGTCCACCACTGGAATGCCCTTACCACTGTCCACCAAAGTGACATACTTCCCACTGTCCACCACAAGGACATCCTACCAACTGTCCACCACAGAAACATCCTCACCATTGTCCAACATAGGGATGTCCTTCCCACTGTTCACTACAGGAACGACCTTCCCTCTGTCTATGACATAGAGGTCCTCCCCGCTGTCCACCACAGGAAAGTTTTTGCACTGTCCACCACATGGACATCCTCTTAAATTTCCACCACAGTGACATACTTTCCACTGTCCTCCACAGGGACGTCCTCCCCGCTGTCCACCACAGTGATGTTCACCCCACTGTCCACCACAGGGACTTCATTCCCGCTGTCCAGCCCAGGGACATCTTTCCCACTGTCCACCACATGGTCATCCTTCTCACTTCCCAAAACATTGATGTCCTTTGGATTGTCCATGACAGAAAAGTCATTCCCACTATCCACCAAAGAAAAGTCCTCCCCGCTGACCACCACAGTGATGTCCTTTCCACTTTCCTTCACAGAAACGTCTTCCACACTATCCACCAAATGGACATCCTACTAACTGTCCACCACAGGTATGTCCTCCCAACTGTCCACCACAGGAATGTCCTACCCACTGTCCACAACAGTGTGGTCCTCCCCACAGTCCACCACAAAAACCTCCTCCCCACTGTCCACCACAGGGCCATCCTCCACACTGTCCATGTCAGGGACGTCCTAACCTCTGTCCACCACATGGACGTCCTTCCCACTGTCCACCAAATTAATGTCTTTCCCACTGTCCACTACAGGAACATTCTCCCTACTGTCCTCTACAGGGACATCTTCCCCACTGTGCACCACAGGGACGTCCTTCCAACTGTCCTCCACAGAAACTTCCTCCCCACTGTCAACAAATGAGATGTCCATCCCATCCTCCACCACTTTGATGTCCTCCTCACTGTCCACCACAGTGATGTCCTCCACACTGTCCACCAGAGGGATATCCTCCCCACTGTCCACCAAAAGAACATCTTCACCACTCTCCACCAAAGGGACGTCCTTCCTTCTGTCCACTGCAGGGTGGTCCTCTCCACTGTCCACCACAGTTATGTCCTCCCCACTATCCACCACAGGGTCGTTCTCACCACTGTCCACCACAGAAATGTCCTCTCCACTGTCCACCACAGGGACATCCAACCCATTGTCCACCAAAGGGACATCCTTCTCACTATCCACAACAGGGAGTATCCTTCCAACTGTCCACAACAGGGACTTCATCCCACTGTCGACCACAGGGACATACTCCCCACTGTTCACTAAAGGGACGTCCTCCCCACTCTTCATCAAGGGGACGTCCTTTTTACCTTTCAACTGTCCACTACAGAAACATCCTCATCACTGTCCAGCATAGGGATGTCCTCCCCACTGCCCACCACATGGAAGTCCTCCCCACTGTACACCGCAGGGACATTTTACTATGCACAACAGGGCCCTCCTCAATACTTTGTACCACAGAGACATCCTCCGGTGCACAACAGGGACGTCCTCACCATTGTCCACCACATAGAGGTCCTCCCCATTGTCTACCAAGGTACGTCCTTACCACTGTCAACCACAGGATCGTCTTCACCAATGTCCACAACTGGGACATCCTTCCTACTGTTCACCACAGGGACATCCTTCCTGCTCTGCACCACAGAGGCATCCTTCTGGGCACAAAAGAGACATCCTCACCACTGTGGACCACAGAGACATCCTTTCTGCTGTCCACCACAGGGGCATCCTTTCCACTGTCCACTTAATAGAGGTCCATCTCACAGTCCACCACAGGTACATTTTTTGCACTGTCCACCACAGGGAGGTCCTCTCCACTCTCCACCACAGGAACATCCTCACTACTGTCCACCACAGAGACATTTTTCCCACTGTCCACCAGTGGAAGGTCCATTTCACTCTCCATTAGAGGGACGTCCTTTTTACTGTCCACCACAGAAACATCCTCATCACAGTCCACAAAAGGGGCGTCTTTCCCACTATCTTCCACAGAAATATCCTCCCTGCTGTCCACCACAGAAATGTCCTCCCCACTGTCCACCACAGGGCCTTCCTTCCCACTATCTCCCACAGGGAGGTCCTCCCCACTCTCCACCACTGAGACGACATTCCCACTGTCCACCACTTGGACGTCCTCCTCACTCTCCACCACAGGGAGTCCTTTGCGCTGTCCAAAACAGGAAGGTCCTATCCAATGTCCACCACAGGGTCATTCTTTTTAGTGTACAGCACAAAAACATCCCTTTCACTTTCCACCACAGGGATGTCCTTCCCACTGTGCACCAGAGGAATCTCTTCCCCGCCATCAACCACAGGGAAGTACTCACCACTGTCCAACAAAGTGAGGTCCTCCCCACTGTCCACCTCAGGGAAGTCATCCCCACTGTCCACCAAAGAGACATCCTTTACATTGCCCACCACAGGGACATCCTCCCACCTGTCTGCCACAGGCACATCCCCCCAACTGTCCAAATAAGTGACGTCCTTTTCACTGTCTGCAACAGGGATGTCCTCCCCACTGTCCAATTCAGAGACGTCCTTCCTACTGTCCATCAAAGGAATGTCCTCCCCACAGTGCACCACAAAGCGGTTTTTTCCAATGTCATCCTCACCAATGTCCAGCACAGTGATGTTCTTTTCACTGTCCACCACAGGGACATCCTCCACACTGTCTAATTCAGAGTGGTCCTCCCTGTAGTCCACCACAAAAACGTCCTTCCCACTGTCCACCACAGGGAGGTCCTCTCCACTGTCCATGACAGGGACATCCTCCCCACTCTCCACCACAGGGACATCCTTCCCACTGTCCACCACTGGAAAGTCCACTTCACTGTCCATTACAGGGACATCCTTTTTACTGTTCACCACAGAAACATCCTCATCACAGTCCACAAAAGGGATGTCTTTCCCACTATCCTCCACAGAGATATCCTATCCACTCTCCACCACAGAAACGTCCTCCCCACTGTCCATGACAGGGATGTCCTCTCCACTGTCCACCACAGGGACTTCCTACCCACTATCTCCCACAGGCAGGTCCTCCCCACTCTCCACCACTGGGATGTCTTCTCCACTGTCCACCACAGGGACGTCCTCCCCACTGTCCACCAAAGTACAACCTTACTACTGTCCACACCAGGGTCGTCCTCACCAATGTCCATAACAGAAACGTCCTTCCTACTGTTCACCACAGAAACATTTTTTTATCTGTGCACCACAGAGACATCTGCCTGTTCACAACAGGGACCTCCTCACCATTTTGGACCACAGGGACATCCTTTCTACTGTCCACAAAGGGAAGACCTTCCCACTGTCCAAAAAAGATAGGTCCTCCTCAATTTCCACCACAGTAACGTCCTTCCCATTGTCTACCACAGAAATCTCATTCCCACTGTCCAACACAGGAAGTCCTTTGCACTGTCCAACACAGGAAGGTCCTATCCAATGTCCATCAGAGGGAGATCCTCCACTCTGTCCACCTCAGGGATGTCCTTCCCACTGTCCACCACAGGGACGTCTCCCCACTCTCCACCAAAGAGACGTCCTTTCCATTGTCCACCACAGGGACGTCCTCCCAACTGTCCACCACAACCACATCTCTCCCACTGTCCAACAACGTGATGTCCTTTCCACTGTCCACAACAGAAACGTTCTCCCCACTGTCCACTTCAGGTACTTTCTTCCTTCTGTGCACCAATGTAATGTCCTCCCCACAGTCCACAACTGAGCTGTCCTTTCCAATGTCCATCACAATGACATCATCCCCACTGTCCACCACAGGTATGTTCTTTCCACTGTGCACTACAGGGATGTCATTCCAACTGACCACCACAGAGACGTCCTCCACACTGTCCAACACATGGACATCCTCCCAACTGTTCACCATAGAAAGGTCCTACCATGTACCACAAGGATGTACTTACCAATGTCCAACACAGGGTCATCCTGACTAATGTGTAGCACAGTGATGTCCTTCCCACTGTTCACCACAGGGACATCCTCCCCTGTGTGCACCACAGAGACATCCTCCTGTGCACAACAGGGACGTCCTCTAACTGTCCACCAGATGGAGTTCCTTCCCAAGGTGCCCCACAGAAAAGTCTTCCACATTGTCCACCAAAGAGATGTGCTTCCCACTGTCCACAACAGGGACATCCTCACAACTGTCCAACACAGGGACATCCTCCCCACTGTCCACCAAAGGGATGCCCTTCCCACTGTCCACAAAAGGGACATTCTCCCCACTGTCTACCATGGAAACATCCTTCCCAATGTCCACCATAGAAAGGTCCTTCCCACTGTCCACCACAGGATTGTTTTTTCCAATGTCCACCACAGGAACATCCTCTCCAACGTCCAACACAGGGACATCCATGCCACTGTCCACCACAATGATGTTTTCCCCAAAGTCTACCACAGGTACATTCTTCCCATCATCCACCAAAGCAACGTCTACCCCACAGGCCACAACAGGAATATTTTCCCTATTGTCCACCACAGGGACGTCCTCCTGTGTACCACAAGGGCTTCCTTACCACTCTCCACCACAGGGTCATCCTTAACAATGTCCACCACAGGGACATCATTCCCACTGTGCACCACAGGGAGGTCCTCTCCACTCTCCACCTCAGAGATGTCCTATGCACTCTCCATGACAGGGATATTTTTTCCACTGTCCAATAAATGGACATTCTCTTGTGCACCACAAAAACTTCTTCACCACAGTCCACCACAGAAATATACTCCATGCTGACCACCACAGGGATATCCTCCCCACTGTCCACCACAGGGAGTTCCTCTCCCCTGTCCACCACAGGGTTGTCCTTAACAATGTCCAGCACAGTGATGTCCTTTCCCCTGTTAACTACAGGGACCTCCTCCCCACTGTGTACCACAGGGACATCCTCACCACTGTGTACAACAGGGACATCCTCCTGTGCACAACAGGGATGTCCTCACCACTGTGAACCACACGGACATACTTTCCACTGTCCACCACAGGGACATCCTCCCCACTGTACACCACAGAGAGGTCCACCCCAATGTCCACCACAGGGACATCCTTCCCAATGTAAACCACAGGGATGTCCTCTAATCTGTCCACCACAGGGACATCCTCCACACTGTCCATCAGAGGGACTTCCTTCCCACTGACCACCAAAGAGCCATCCTTCCCACTGTCCAGAACAGGGATTTCCTCCCAACTGTCCAGTACAGGGACATCCTCCCCAATGTGCACTGCAGAAACATCCTCACCACTGTCCACCACAGGAACCTTTTACCAACTTTCCACCACAGGGATGTTCTATGCACTGTGCACCATAGTGAGGTCCTCTCTAGTGTCCCTCACAGGAACATTCTACCGACTGTACACACAGGGACGTCCTTCCCACTGTCCACCAAAGGGACATCCTTCCCACTATCCACCACTGGGATATCCTTTCCACTGTGCACAACAGGGACATCCTCCCCCACTGTCTAACAGGGACATTTTTCCCACTGTCTACCAAAAGAAGTCCTCACCACTGTGCACCATACGGCTATCCTTTCCACTGTCTTCCAAAGTGACACCAGCCAAATGTCCACAACAGAGAGGTTCTCCCCACAGTCCACCACAGAGTCACCCTCACCAATGTCCACCACAGGGATGTCCTTCCCACTGTTAACCACAGGGAAATATTCCCCAGTGTGCACCACAGGGACATCTCTTTGTGAACAATAGGGATGTCCTCACTACTGTATACCACAGGGTCATCCTTTTCACTGTCTACAACTGGGATGTCCTCAAAATGTCCACCACAAAGAGGTACTCTCCACTTTCCACCACAGGGATGTCCTTCACACTGTCCACAACAGGGAGGTCTTTCCCACTGTCACCTAAAAGTGATGTACTTCACACTGTCAAACCAAGGGGCATCCTCCCAATTGTCCACCACAGTGAGGTCCACTCCATTGTCCACTACAAGGACGTCCCCCCACTATCCACAACAGGAATGTCCTTCCCATTGTCCACCAGAGGGACATCCTCCATACTGTCCACCACAGGGACATCCTTTCCATGGTCTACCACAGGAATGTGCTTCTCACTGTCCACTACAGGGATATCCTTCCTACTGTCCACCACAGAGTCTTCATTTTCACTGTCCACGTCCTTCCCTCTATCCACCACAGAGAAATTCTCTCAACACTCCACCACCTGGACATCATCCCTACATTCCACCACAGGGACGTCCTTCCCACTGTCTAAAACTGGTATGTCCTCTCCACAGTCCACCACAGGGATGTCCTTCCGACTGTCCAAGGCAGAGAAGTCCTCCCTGCTGTACACCACAGAAACTTCCTTTCCAATGTCCACCACAGAAACATCCTCTCCACTGTCCACCACAGGGATGTCCTTCCCACTTTCCACCCAAGTGATATCCTCCCAACTGTACACCACAGGGATGTCACCACAGTGTCCACATCAGTGAGGTCCTCTCCACTGTCCACAACAGGGACGTCCTCTACACTTTCTGCTAAAGTGACGTCCTTCACACTGTCTACCACAGAAAGGTCCTCCCTGTTGTACACCACATGGACGTCCTCACCACTGTCCAAGACAAGGACATTCTTTCCACTGTCCACAACAGGGATATCCTCCCCAATGTCCACCACAGGGACATCCACCCCACTGTCCACCACAGGGACATCCTTCCCACTGTCCACTACAGGGATATCATTCCCAGTGTCCATCACAGAGAGTTCCTTCCTGCTGGCCACCAAAGCTACGTCTTTCTCAATGTCCACCCCAGAAACATCCTCCCGAATGTCTAAAACATGGACGACCTCCCCAAAGTCCATGACAGGGACATCGTACACACTGTCCACCACAGGGAGGTCCTCTCCCCTGTCCACCACAGGGACATCATCCCCACTGTCAACCACAGTGACGTCCTTCCCACTGTCCACAACAGGGACGTCCTTCCCACTGTAAATCACAGAAACATTCTTCCCACAGTCCACCACAGAGAGGTCCTCCCGACTGTCCATCACAGGGACATCCTCCCCACTGTCCACCACAGTGATATCTGCACAACTGTCCACCACACAGACATCCTCTCCAATGTCCACAACAGTGAAACATTTGGCACTGTCCACAACAGGGAAGACCTCCCCATGGTCCACCAGAGGGACTTCCTTCCCACTCTCCACCACAGAGATGTCCTCCCCATGGTCCACAATAGGGATGTCCTTCCACTTTCCACCACAGAGAGATCCTCCCCACTGTCCACCACAGTGATATTTTCCCACTGTCCACCACAGAATCATCCTCCCCACTGTCCACGACAGGGACATCCTCCCCACTGTCCACCACAGGGATGTCCTTCCCACTGTTTACCACAGGGAGGTCCTTCCCATTGTCCACCACAGGGAGGTCCTCTCCACTGTCCACCACAGGAATGTCCTTTCTACTGTCCACCACAGAAATGTCCTCATCACTGTCCACCACAAGGACATCCTCCCAACTGTCCACCACAGGGATATCTTGCCCACTGTCCATGACAGTGACGTCTTCCACACTGTCCACCACAGGTATGTCTTTCCCACTGTCCACCACATGGACGTCCTTCCCACTTTCACAGGGATGTCCTTCCCATTGTACACCAAAGGGACATCCTCTCAACTGTCTATCACAGGGACGTCCTCCACACTCTCCACCACAGTGATGTCCTCCACACTGTCTACCAAAGGGACATCATTTAGACTGTCTACAACAGGGACGTCCTCTCCACTGTCCACCACAGTGACGTCCTAGCCACTGTCAACCGGAGCGAGGTCCTCCCCATTGTTCACCACAGAGAGGTCCTACCCACTGTCCACCAAAGGGACGACTTTTCCAATTCCACCACAGGGATGCCCTCCCAACTGTTCACCACAAAGACATTCACCCCACTGTCCACCACAGGGACATCCTTCCCACTGTCCACTACAGGGATGTCATTTCCAGTGTCCATCACAGAGAGTTCCTTCCTGCTGTCCACCAAAGCTATGTCCTTCTCACTGTCCATCCCAGAAACATCCTTTCTACTCTCTAAAACAGAGATGACTTCCCCAAAGTCTACAACAGGGATATCCTACACACTGTCCACCACAGGGAGGTCCTCTCCCCTGACCACAAGAGATGTCTTTCCCACTATCTACCAAAGGGACGTCCTTACAAACTGTCCACAACAGGGACATCCTTCCCACTGTAAACCGCAGAAACATCCCACTGTCCACCACAGAGAGGTCCTCCTCACTGTCCACCACAGGGACATCCTTTCCACTGTCCACCACAGGGACATTCTTTCCACTGTCCACCACACGGGCATCCTCTCCAATGTCCACAACAGTGAAATCCTTGGCACTGTCCACAAGAGGGACGACCTCCGCATGGTCCACCAGAGGGACATCCTTTCCACTCTCTACCACAGAGATGTCTTCCCCACTGTCCAGACTAGGGATGTCCTTCCACTTTCCACCACAGAGAGATCCTCCCTACTGTCCACCACAGTGATATTTTCTCACTGTCCACCACAGAATCATCCTCCCCACAGACCACGACAGGGACATCCTCCCCACTGTCCACCACAGGGATGTCCTTCCCACTGTCCAGCACAGGGAGGTCCTCTCCACTGTCTACCACAGGGATGTCCTTTCTACTGTCCACCACAGAAACATCCTCATCACTGTCTACCACAGGGACGTCCTTCCAACTGTCCACCACAGAAATGTACTCCACACTGTCCACCACAGGGATATCTTTCCCACTGTCCACCACAAGTGATGTCCTCCACACTGTCTACTAAAGGGACATCATTTCCACTGTCTACAACAGGGACGTCCTCCCCAATATCCACCACAGGGACCTCCCTACCACAGTCCACCACAGGCACGTTTTTCTCACTTTCCACCACAGGGATTTCCTCCTGTGTACTAAAAAGATGTTTTTACCACTGTCCATCACAGGGTCATCCTCAAAAATGTCTAACACCATGACATCTTTCCCATTGTTCACCACAGGTACATCCTCAACACTGCACCACAGGAACATACTCCTGTGCACAACAGGGACATCCTTTCAACTGTCCACCACAGGGACATTCTCCCTATTGTCCACCACAGTAGTGTCCTCCCCACTGTCACCAGAGGGAGGTCCACCCCACTGTCTACCACAGGGAGGTTTAACCTACTCTCCACCAAAAAGATGTCCTATCCACTTTCCACTACAGGGATGCCCCCCCCACTGTCCACCAGAGGGACATACTCCCCACTGTCCACCAGTGGGACATTCTTCCCACTGTCCAACACAGGGACATCATTACCACAGTCCACAACAAAGACATCCCAACCACTGTCCACCACAGGGAGGTTCTCTTCACAGTCCACCACAGGGATGTCCTTTCCACTGTCCATCAAAGGGATGACCACCCAACGGTCCGCCAAAGTAACTTCCTTTCTACTTTCCACCACAGGGACGTCCTCCCAACTGTCCACCAGAGGGAAGTCTACCTCACTGCCCACCACAGGGATGTCCTTCCCACTGTCCACCACTGGGATTTCCTCCCCAATATCCACCAAAAAGATAGCCCTCCCACTGTTCACCACAGGGATGTTTTCCCCACAGTACACAACAGAGACATCCTTGCCACCGTCCACCAAAGAGTCATCCACCCCACTGGCCACCACAGTGGTATCCTCCTGTGTACCACAAGGACGTCCTTACCACTGTCCATCAATGTTTGTCTACACCAATGTCCAACACAGGGACGTCATTCCCACTGTTCATTACAGGGATGTCCTCCCAACTGGCCACCACAGGGAAGTCTTCCTCACTGCCCACCACAGGGATGTCCTTCCCAATGTTGACCACATGGACAACCTCAGCACTGTCCGACACAGGGGCATCCTTCCCACTCTCCACCACAAGGAGGTCATCCCAATATCCACCACAGAAACATCCTTTCCACTGTCCATCACAGTGGAGTCCTCCCCATTGACCACCACAGAAACGTCCTTTCTACAATCCACTACAGAAACGTCCTCCTGACTGTCCACCAAAAGGAGGTCCTCTCCACTGTCCAACACAGTGTCATCATTCTAGGCACCACAGCGACATTCTCCCCACTGTCTACCACAGGGACATCCTATCCACTGTCCACGACAAGGTTGTCCTCCCCATTGTCCACCATACTTATGTCCTTCTCAATTTCAACCACAGTGTAAGTCCTTCCCACTGTCCAACACAAGGACATCATACCGACTGTCCACCACAAAGACTTTCTTTCCACTGTCCAAAACAATGATGTCCTTCTCACTGTCCACCACAGGATTGTCCTCCCAACTGTCCACCACAGGGATGACCTCCTGTGATCTACAGCAATGTCCTCACCACTTTCTGCCACATATGTCCCTTTCACTGTTCAAAACAGGGATTTCCTCCCCACTGTCCACCACAAGAACATCCTTCCCACTGTCCACCACAGGGACATCCTCCTCACTGTCCACCACAGGAAATTCTTTCTCACTGTCCACCACAGGGATGTCCTCCCCACTTTCATCCACTGGGACCTCCTTCCCACTGTCCACAAAAAGAAAGTTTTCCGCATTGTCCATCACAGTAAAGTCCTTCCCACAGTACACAATAGGAATGTCTACTCCACTGTCTACCAAAGGGACATACTCCCCACTATCCAACACAAAGATGTCCTTCCCACTGTCCACTATATGTATGTCCTCCTCACTGTCAACCACAGGGAAGACCTCCCCACTCTCCACCACAAGGACATCATCCCCATATTCCACCACAAGGACGTCCTTTCAACTGCCCACAAAAAGAATGTCCTCCCCATTGTCCACCACAGGAAAGTCCTTTCCACTGTCCACCACAGGGACATCCTCCTCACCGTCAACCAACAGGACCTCCTCCCCCTGTCCACCACAGGGATGTCCTCCCCACTGTCCAGCACAGGGAAGTCCTCCACACTCTCCACTACAAAGACATCCTCCACACTGTCCACCACAGAGAAATTCTTTCCACTGTCCACCAAATGCACATCGTCCAGACTGTCCACCACAGGGATATTCTCCACACTCTCCACCACAGAGACATGCTCCAAACTGTCCACCACAGGGGCTGACTCCTATATACATCAGGGACGTCCTCCCCACTGTCTACCACAGGGTTGTTTTCCCCACTGACCATCACAAGGACGTCCTCCAAAATGTCCAAGACAGAGATGTCCTCCCCACTGTTCACCACAAGGACAACCTTCTGAATGTCCACCACAGTAATGTCCTCTACACTGTCCACCACAGTGTTGTCCTCCTGTGTACCACAGGGATGTCCTCCCCATTGTCCACAACAGGGACATTCTTCCCACTGTCCACAATAGTGCTGCCAGCCCACTGTCCAACACATGGATGTTTTCCCCACTGTCCACCACAGGAACCACCTCATATGTACCACAGGTAAGTCATTACCACTGTCCAAAACAGAGGCATCCTCCACACTGTCCACCACAGGGATGTCCACCTGTGCGCCACAAGAACATCCTCCCCACTGTCCACAAGGTCGTGCTCCCCAGTGCCCACCAAAGTGAATTCCACCCCACTGTCCATAACAGGGATGTCCTCCCCACTGTCCAACATAAGGACATCCTTCCCACTGTCTTCCACAGGGACATCCTTCCCACTGTCCAGCAAAGAGACATACTTTCCACTGTGCACCACAGGGACATTCTCCTGTGCACAATAGGGATGTCCTCACCACTGTCCACCACAGAGATGTCCCCCACACTGTTTACCACTGGGACATCCTTCACACTATCCATCACAGGGACATCCTCTTGTGTACTACAGGCCCCTCCTCCCAACTGTTCACCACAAGGACGTCCTCCCTACTGTCCACAACAGGGATATCCTTCCCACTGTCCACCAAAATGTTTTCCCCACTGCCCACCACAGGGATATCCTCCTGTATACCACAAGGATGTCCTTACCACTGTCCTCCAAAGGGGCGTCCTCACCTCTGTCCACCACAGGAACGTCCTTCACACTGTCCACTACATGGATATCCTCCTCACTGTCCACCACAGGAAAGTTTTTCCCACTGTCCACCACAGGGATGTCATCCCCACCCTCAACCACCTGGACCTCCTCTTAACTGTCCACCACAAGGATACCCTTCCCATTTTCCAACACAGGAAAGTCCTTTCCACTATCCACCACGTCCTCTTTAGTGTCCACCATAGGAACATACTCTCTACTGTCTACCACAAGGACGTTCTCCCCACTGTCCAACACAAGGACATCCTTCACATATTCCATTACAGGAAAGTCCTTCCCACTGTCCACCACAGGGATGTCCTTCCCTCTCTCCAGCTCAGGGAAGTCTTCCCCACTCTCCACCACATGGACTTCCTCCCCACTGCCCATGACAGGGATGTCCTCCTCACAGTCTAACACAGAGATGTCCTCCCCACTGTCCAATTCAGGGATGTCTTTCTTCCTGTCCATCACTGAGACATCCTCCCCACTGTCCACCACAGGTACATCCTCCCCACTGTCCACCACAGGAACATGATATAAACTGTCCACCACAGGAATGTCTTTCTCATTGTCCACCAAATGGACAATGCATGGCTGGCTAATACAGTGTTTATACCAAAATCAAAGGACACATCTTAACTCAAACTGCACAAGTAATGTGTATTTAGTGTTTTCAGCACTCTAATAGTTGTCTTTACCTCAGGTAGTACACATGCTTTTCTACTTTGGTATTTATACAAGTATGTCCTCCTCACTTTCCACCATAGAAACGTCCTTCAATCTGTTCACCACAAAGACGTCCTAGTCACTGTCCACCACAAAACGTCTTCCTGTGTACCACAGAGATGTCCTCCCCACTGTCCACTACAGATGCATCCTCCCCATTGACCACCACAGTTATGTCCTCCACACTATCCACCATAGAGATGTCCTTACACTGTCCCCATTGAGACATTCTCCACACTGTCCACCACAGGGACTTACACGTGTGTAAAACAGGGACGTCCTCCCCAGTGTCCACCACAGGGATGACTTCCTGTGCACCACAGTGACATCCACCCAAATGTTTACCACAGAGATATTTTTCCACTGCCCACCACATAAATGTCCTCCTCACTGTCCATCACAGATAATTCCTCCTCACTGTCCACCACAGAGATATCTTCACCACTGTCCACCAAAGGGACATTCTCCTGTGCACCACAAAGATGTCCTCTCCACTGTCCACCACAGAGATGTCTTCCCTCTCGTTCACATAGACTTTTTTCCACTTTCCACCACAGGAACATTCTCCTCACTGCCCACCACAAGGATGTCCTCCCTGCTGTCCACCACAAAAATGTTTTTTCACTGCCCACCACAGAAAGGTCCTCCCCACTGTCCACCACAGAATAGTCCTCCTCACTATCCACCACAGAGATGTCTTCATGACAGTCCACCAAAGGTACATCCTCCTGTGCACCACAAGAACGTCCTCTCCACTGTCCACCACAGAGATGTCCTTTCCACTTTGCACCACATAGACTTTTTTCCACTTTCCACCACAGGGACATCCTCCCCAGTGTCCACAACAGGTACGTTCTCCACACTGTCCAACATAGGTACGTTTTTCTCACTGTTCACCAAAGAAATGTCCTCCCCACTGTCCATCACAGGGATGTCCTCCTCAAAGTCCTCCACAGAGATGTCCTCCTGTGTACCACATGGACGTCCTCTTCACTGTCCACCACATGAACATCCTCCCCACTCAGCACCACAGACACATCCTTACTACTGTCCACCACAAAGATGTCCTCCTGTGCACCAAAGGGACATCCTCCTCACTCTCCACCAAGGGATGTCCTCTCCACTATCCACAACAGAGACGTACTCCCCACTGTCCACCACAGGGACATACTTCCCACAGTTTACCGAAGGGACATCCTCTCCATTGTTTATCACAGGTATGTTCTTCCCATTGCCCACCACAGAGACATCTGCCCCACTATCCACCAAAGGGACATCCTCACCACTGTGCACTACAGGGACTTTCTCCTGTGTACCACAGGGAGCCTTTACCACTGACCACCAAAGCGGCATCCTCCCCACTCTCAACCACAGGGTAGAGCTCTCCACTTTCCAGCACATGGACATCCTCCCCACTGTGCACCACAACGACATCCTCTTGTGCACGACAGGATGTCCTACCCACTTTCTACCAAAAATGTGCTCCGCATTGTGCACCACAGGGATGTACTTCCCACCATCTGACACATGGAAGTCCTTTCCACTGTCCACCACAGGTATGTTCTTCCCACTGTCTGCCACAGGGACGACTTCCCCACTTTCTGCCACAGGGATGACCTCCCCACTGTCTACCAAAGGTACGTTCTTCCCACTGTCCACCACAGATACATCCTCTCCATTGCCTACCGCAAGGATATATCCCCACTGTCCACCACAATGAAATCCTCCCCACTGTCCACCACAGTGATGTCCTCCCCACTGTCCACCACAGGGACATCCTTCCCACTGTCCTCCACAGAGACATCCACCACACTATCCACCACAGAGACTTCCTCCATACTGTCCACCACATGGATTTACTCCTGTGTATCACAGGGACGTGCTCCCCACCCCACCACAGAGCTGTCCTCCCCACTGACCACCACAAGGACATCCTCCATGATTTCCTAGACAGAGATATCCTCTTTACAGTTAACCACAGGGACATCCATTCGACTGTCCACCACAGTGTTGTCCTCCTGTGCACAACAGGGATGTCCTCTGCATTATCCACGACAGGGACTTCCTCCCCACTGTCCTTAACAGAGATGTCCTTCCTATTGTCCATCACAGGGACATCCTTTTCACTATCCACAACAACAATGTCCTCCCCCCTGTCCAAGACAGCTACATTCTTCAAACAGTCTACCACAGAGATGGGCACCAACTGTCCATCACAGGGATGTTTTCATCACTGTCCACTACAGGGACATCCTCTTTTGTACCACAGGGATGTCCTTACAACTGTCCACCAAAGGGGCCTCCTCCCCACTGTTCACCACAGGGATGTCCTCACCAATGTCCACCAAAGGGACATTCTATCGACTGTCCAACACAGGAATGCCCTTTCCACTGTCGACCAGAGTGTTGTCCACCTGTGCACCACAGGGATGTCCTCGCCACTATCCACCACAGCAACATTCTCCTCACTGTCCAAAACAGAGATGACCTCCCCATCTCCACCACAGGGACATCCTATCGACTGTCTACCACAGGAATGTCCTAACTGTCCACCACAGTGAAGTTCTCCCAAGTGTCTACAACAGGCATGTTCTCCTCACTGTCCTCAACAGAAAAGTATTCACCACTCTCCCCTCAGGGACGTCCTTTTTACTGTCCATCACAGGGACATCCTCCCCACTGTCCACCACTGGGACATCATACCCACTATCCAACACAAAGACATCCTCACCACTGTCCACCACAAAGACATCCTCCTGTGTACCACAGAAATGTCCTCCCCACTGTCCACCACAGAGGCCTCCTCCCCATTGACCACCACTGGGACATCCTCCACACTGTCCACTACAGAGATGTCCTCTGAACTGTCCACCACAGGGATGTCCTCCCCACTGTCATCCACAGGAAAGTCTTCCCCACTGTCCATTACAGGAAAATCTTCCCTACTGTCCACCACAGGGATGTATTCCTCACGGTCCACAACAGAGATTTCCTCCTCACCGTCCACCATAGGAAAGTTTTTTCCAATGTCCATCACACAGGGACATTCTCCTCATTGTCCAGCCCACTGAATTCCTCCCCACTGTCCACAACAGAGACCTACTCCTGTGCACCACATGACGTCCTCCCTACTGTCCACCACAGAGATGTCATTTCCACAGTCCACTCTGTGTTGTCTTCCCCAGAGTCCACCACTGGTATATCCACCTCACTGTCTACCACGGGCCTATCCTCCCCACTGTCCAGCATGGGCGCATGCTTAGCACTGTCCACCACAGAGACAAACTTCCCACTCTCCACCACAGGGACATAATTCCCACTGTCAACCACTGGGACATTCTCACCACTGTCCACCACTGGGACGTCCTCTTGTGTAAGACAGATGTCTACCCCACTGTCCACCACAAAAACGTCCTCCCTACTGTCCACCACAGGGAAGTCCTACCCACTGTCCACCTTAGGGATCTTCTCCCCACTGTGCTCCACAGGTACATCTTCTGCACTGTCCACCACAGGTACATCCTCCTCAAACTCCACCACAAATATGTCCTCACCACTGTCTACCACAGGGACCTCCTTTCTGCTGTCGACCACAGGGACATCCTCCATGCTGTCCACCACAGTGACGTCCTCCTTACTGTCCACCATAGAGATGTCCTCTACACTGTCTACTAAAGTGATGTCCTCCAGACTGTCCACCAAAGGTACATCCTTCTTATTGTCCACCACATGAACACCTTCCCCACTGTCCACCACAAGGATATCCTCCCCACTGTCTACACAACTGAAATCCTCCTCACTATCCACCACAGGAACGTCCTCCACACAGTCCAGCACATAGATGTCTTTTCCACTGGCCACTACAAGGATGTCCTTCTCACTGTCCACAACAGGAAGTCCTCCCCACTATCCACCACAGGGATGTTTTTCCAACTGTCAACCACAGGGACGTCCTCCTCACTGTCCACCCCACTGAAATCCTCCACACAGTTAACCACAGGGACGTCCTCACCTCAGTCCACCACAGGGACATCCTCCTCACTGTCCAAAACAGGCCCATCCTTCTCACTGTCCAGCATGGGCACATCCTTCCCACTGCCCACCCCAGGGACAACCTTCTCACTGTCCACCACAGGGACATAATTCCTACTGACCACCACAGGGACATTCTTGCCACTGTCCAACCACTGGAACATCCTCCTGTGTATGACAGAGATGTCCACCCACTATCCAACTTAATGTCTTCCTCCCCGTTGTCCACCACAGGTACGTCCTTCCCATAGTCCACCAAAGCTATGTCCACCTCACACTCCACCAAAGAGATGTCCTCACCACTGGCTACCACTGGGACCTTTTTTCCATTGTCAACCACAGGGATATCTTCCCCACAGTCCACCACAGTGACATCCTCCTTACTGTCCACCACAGGGATGTTCTCCTCACTGTCTACCACAGAGATGTCCTCCACACTGTCCACAAAAGGGACATCCTTCTTATTGTCCACAACATGAACCTCCTCCCCACTATCTACCACAAGGATGTCTTCCCCACTCTCCACACCGCTGAAATCCTCCTCACTATCCCCCACAGTAATATCCTCCCCAGAGTCCACCACAGGGATGTCCTTTCCACTGTCAACCACAGGATGTCCCCCTAACTGTCCTCAACAGGGAAGTCCTCCTCATTATCCACCACAGGAACATCCTCCTCACTGTCAACCACAGGGATGTCCTCCTCACTGTCCACCCCACTGAAATCCTCTCCACTTTCCACTCAGGGACGTCCTTCTTACTGTCCACACAGGGACATCCACCTTACTGTCTACCACGGGGACATCCTCACTGTCCACATGGCATCATCCCCTCTGTTCACCACTGTGAAATCATCCCCACTGTCCACCACAGGGATTTCCACCCAACTGTCAAACACAGGGATATCCTTCCCATGGTCCTCCACAGAAAGTTTCTCCCCGCTATCCACCACAGTGATGTCTTTCCTACTTTCCACCACAGAAACCTCTTTCACACTGTCCACCACAGGGACGTCCTAACCACTGTACACCATATGGTGGTCCTCCCCATTGTCCACCACAGACTTCCTTCCCACTGTCCACCAGAGAAACATCCTCCCCACTGTCCACAACTGAGAGGTCCATCCCACTGTCCACACAGAGATGTCCTACCCACTGTTCACCACAGGAAGGTCCTCCTCACTGTCCACAACAGGGACATCCTCCTGTGTACCACAAGGACGTCCTTACCACTGACTACCACAGGATCGTCCTCACCAATGTCCAGCACAGTGACATCTTTCCCACTGTTCACCACAGTGACATCCTTCCCACTGTCCTCCACAGGAAGGTCCTCTCCCCTGTACACCACAGTGATGTCCTTTTTACTGTCCAGCACAGAAACATCACATCAGTGTCCACACAGGGATATCTTTCCCACTGTACTCTACAGAGATATCCTCCCCACTCTCCACCACAGGGATGTCCTTCACACTGTTCACCACAGAAACGTCCTGCTCACTGTCCAAAACAGGAATGTCCTTCCCTCTGTCTACCACAGGGATGTCCTACCAACTCTCAACCACAGGGAGGTCCTCCACACAGTCCACCACGGGGACATCCTCCCCATTGTCCACCACAGGAATGTCTTTCCCACTGTCCCCCATAGGGTCGTCCTTCCAAAGCTCTACCACAGAAATGTCCTAATCACTGTCCACCACAGGGACGTCTTTTTCATTGTCCACCACAGACAGGTCCTCCCCGCTATTCAGCACAGGGATATCCTTCCCACTGTCGACCACAGAAACGTCCTCCCCCTGTCCAAAACAAGATGTCCTCTTAACTGTCCACCACAGGGCCATCCTACCCACCATCTACCACAGGGAGGTCCTCCACACTGTCCAACACAGGAACTTCCTCCCTGATGTCCCCCACAGAAACATCCTTCCCATTGTCAACCAAAGGGACTTTCTTCCCAGTGTCCAACAAGAGACTTTTTACACTGTCCACAACAGACACCTCCTTCGCACTGTCCACCACAGGGACATCCTACCCACTGTCCACCACAGGGTGTTCCTTGCACTGTCCACAACAGGGACGTCCTTCCCACTCTCCACCACAAGGATGTTCTTCCCACTGTCCACCAAAGAGATGTCCTTCCCACCATCTACGACAGGGAGGTCCTCCCAACTGTCCACCACATGGACTTCCTACCCACAGTCCACCACAGGGACCTCCTTCGAACTTTCCACAACAGGGATGTACTCCCCACAGTCCACTCAGGGACGTCCTTGCCACTGTCCACCACAGAGAGATCCTTCCTATTGTCCACCACAAAAACATCCTCCCCACTGTCCATAACAGGGATGTCCTTCCTGTTGTCCACAACAGGGACATCCTTTCCACTGTCCACCACAGAGACATCCTCCCTACTGTGTACCACAGGGACATTCTTCTGTGCACAAGAGGGATGTCCTCACTACTGTGCACTACAGGGACATCCTTTCCACTGTTCACCACAGGGACGTCCTCCCCACTGTCCACCGCAGAGAGGTCCTCCCTGCTGTCAACCACAGGGACATACTTCTTACTGTCCACCACAGTGAGATCCTCTCCACTGTCTACCAGGGGGACGTCCTCCCCACTATATGCCACAGAAACATCCTGCCCACTGTCCACCACAGCAACATCCTTGCCTCTTTCCACCACAGGTACATCCTCCTGACTGTCCATTAGAGGGAGGTCCTCCACACTGTGCACCACAGGGACATCTCCTGTGTACAAAAAGGCATCCTTTCCACTGTCCACCACATGGATGTCCTCTCGACTGTCCACCACAGAGAAGTTCTCCCTGCTGTCGACTACAGGGACGTTCTTATTACTGTCCACCAGGGAGTCGTCTACACCAATGTCCACTACAAGGACGTCCTTCCTACTGTTCATCACAGGGACATCCTTTCCACAGTGGAACACAGAGACATCCTCCTGTGCAAAACAGGGACATGCTCAAAACTGAGGACCACAGGAAAATCTTTTCCAATGTCAACAACAGGGATGTTCTTTACACTGTCGACCACAAGGACCTCCTCCCCACTGTCTACCACAGAGACGTCCTCCACACTGTCCAACAGAAAGGTGTCCTCTTCACTGTCCATCACAGGGACATCATCCACACTGCCCACCAATGGGATGTCCTTTCCATTGTTCACCACAGGGGCATTTCCCAATTGTGCACCACAGGGATATTCTCCTGTACAGAACAGGGACTTCCTTACCACTGTGCTCCACAGGGACATCCTCCTGTGCACACCAGGGACGTCCTTCCCACTGTCCACCACAGGGAGATCCTTCCCACTGTTCACCACAGGGACATTTTCCCGATTGTGCACCACATGGACATTCTTCCAAATGTCCACCACAGTAAAGTCCTTCCCACTGTCCACCACAGGGTCATCCTTTCTACTGTCCACCACAGAAACGTGCTCATCATTGTCCACAAGACGGACATCTTTCAAACTGTCCACCACAGACATGTCCTCCCAACTGTCCAAAACAGAAAAGTCCTCCCCACTGTCCACCACAGAATCATCCTCCTCACTGTCTACCACAGGTAGGTCCTACCCACTGTCTACCACAGGGACATCCTCCCCACAGTCCACCACAGTGCGGTACTTCCCCCTGTTCACCAAAAGGACTTCCTTCCCACTGTCCACCACAGGGACTTCCTCCCACTGTCTACCACAGGGACATCCTCCCCACTGTCCACCTCAGAGAGGTCATTCCCACTGTCAACCACAGGAACGTCCTCCCAACTGTCTACCACAGGGACATCCTCTCCACTGTCCACCACAGGTATGTCTTTCCCACTGTCCACAAAAGTGATGTCCTCCCCACTGTGCACCACAGGGACATTCTTACCACTGTCCACCACAGGGACATCCTTCTCACTGTCCACCACGGAAACATCCTCCCCACTCTATACCACAGAGATGTCCTTCCCACTGTCCACCAAAGTAACATCCTCTCCCCTGTCAACCAAAAGGATGTCCTACCCACTGTCCACTAGAGGGAGTTCCTCTCCACTGTACATCTCAGGTACGTCTTCCCCACTGTCCACCTCTGGGACATACTCACCACTGTCCACCACAGAGACATCCTCCCCACTGTCCATCAGAGGGAGGTCCTCCTCACTGTCGACCATAGTGATGACCTCCTGTGTGCCACAAGGACGTCCTTACCACTGTCCACCACAGGGTTGTCCTAACCAATGTTCAGCACAGTGACATCCTTCCCACTGTTCATTATAGCAACATCCTTCCCACTGTTCAACACAGGGACATGCTTCTGTGCACAACATGGATGTCCTCACCACTGTGTACCACAGGGACATCCTTTCCTCTGTCCAATGCAGGGACATCCTTCCTATTGTTTACTACAGAAAGGTCCTCCCCACGGTCTACCACAGGGATGTCATTCTCACTGTCCACAACAGGGGGTGCTCTCAACTGTCCACCACAGGGATGTTCTTCCAACTGTCCAACACAGGGAACTCCTCTACTCTGTCCAAAACAGAAATGTCCTCCGCACTGTCTACCACAGGGACAATGTACCCACTGTCTGCCTCAGCGAGGTCCTACCCACTGTCCACCACAGGGACATCCTCCCCACTGTCCTCCACAGAGACATTCTCCTCCCTTTCCACCACAGGGACACCCTCACCACTGTCCACAACAGTGATGTCCTTCCCACTGTCCACAACAGGGACGTCCTCCCCACTGTCCACCACAGGGACATCCTCCACACTGTCTAACACAGGGATGTCCATTTCACTGTCCACAACAGGTGCGTCCTTCAAACTGTCCACCACAGAGACGTCCTCCCAACTGTCAACAACAGGGATGTCTTTCCCAACATTCACAACAGGGACATCCTCCCCAATCTCCACAACAGGGACATTCTTCCCACTGTCTACCACAGAAAGTTCCTCCCCACTGTAAACCACAGGGACATCCTTTCCACTGTCCACCAAAAGGATGTCCTACCCACTCTCAACTACAGGGAAGTACTCCAAACTGTCCACCACAGGGACATAATCCAGACTGTCCACCACAGCAATGTTTTTCTCACTGTCCACCACAGGGACGCCCTTCACTCTGTCTACCTAAGTGACACACATCCTGCTGTCTACCAGAGGGATGTCCTCCCAACAGTCCACAACAGGGATGTCCTTCCCACTGTTCACCACAAGAACATCCTCTCCACTGTCCATCCAAGGTACTTACTCCCCACTGTCCACCAGAGGGAGTTCCTCCCTGCTGTCCACCACAGGGATGTTTTTACCACTGTCCACAACAGGATTGTCCTCAGCAATGTCCAGCACAGTGATGTCCTATCCTCTGTTCATCACAGGGACATCCTCCCAACAGTGCAACACAGGGACATCCTTCTGTGTACAACAGGGACGTCCTCACCACTGTTTACCACAGGGACATCTTTGCCACTGTCCACCACAGGGACTTTTTCCCACTGTTCAGCACAGGTATGTCCTTCCCACTGTTCCCCAAAGGGACGTCCTACCCACTGTCCACTCCAGAGAGGTCCTCCCCACTGTCCATCACAGGAGGTGCTCTCCATGGTCCACAAAAGAAAGGTCCTCCCCACTGTCCGCCACTGGGACTTCCTTCCCACTGTCCACCACAGGAATATCCTCTCCACTGTCTACCACAGGGATGTTCTTTCAACTGTCCACCACAGAAATGTCCTTATCACTGTCCACCAGAGGGATGTCTTTTCCACTGTCCACCACAGAGAATTCCTCCCCACTGTCCACCACAGGAATGTCCTACCCACTGTCTACCACAGAAAGGTCCTTTCCACCTTCTACACATGGATGTTTTTTCCACTGTCCACCACAGGTCGTCCTTTCTATTGTCCAACAAAGGGACATCATTCCCAATGTCCACCACAGAAACTTCCTCCCAAATGTCCACCAAAGGGACATACTCCCCACTGTCCACCACAGGGATGTTCTCCACAATGTGTACCACAGGGGCATCCTTCTGTATACAAAAGGGACATCCTCACCACTGTGGAACAAAAGGTTATCCCTTTCACTGTCCACAAGTGGGTAATCATTCCCACTGTGTACCACAGTGAGGTCCTCCCCACTGTCCATCACAGGGATGTCATTTTTACTGTCCACCACAGAAACATCCTCCCCACATTTCAAAACAGGGACGTCCTCTCCACTGTTCACCACAGGGATGTCCTACCCATTTTCTACCCCAGGGAGGTCCTACCCACAGTCCGCCACAGGGACATCCTTCCCACTGGTCATGACAGAAACATTCTCCCCACTATGCACCACAGGGGTATCCTTCTGGGTACAAAAGGACATCCTCTCCACTGTGGACCACAGGGACATCCTTTTCACGGTCCAAAACAGGGAAGTCCTTTACACTGTTCACCATGGGGATGCCATTTGTATTGTCCACCACAGAAATGTCCTACCCACTGTCCACCACAGTGACGTCCTTTCCACTGTCTGCCACAGAAAGGTCATACACACTGTCCACCAGAGGACATTCTACCCATTGTCCACCACAGGGAAGTCCTTCCACCTGTTCACAACCGAGATGTCCTCCCCACTGTCCACCAGAGGGAGTTTCTCCCCACTGTCCACCACATGGACGTCCTTATTACTGTCTACAACAGGGTCGTCCTCACCAATGTCCAGCACAGTGAAGTCCTTCTCACTGTTCACCACAGGGACATCCTTTCCACTTTGCACCAGGGATGTCCTTACCACTGTGAACCACAGAGACATCCTTTCCACTGTCCACAACAGGGACATCCTTCCCAATGTAACCACAGGGATGTCCTTTTCACTGTCCACCACAGAAACATCCTTCCTACTGTTAAGCAAGGGATGTTTTTCCCACTGTCCACAACAGAAACATCCTCCCTACTGGTCACCACAAGGATGTGCTGCCCACTGGCCACCACAAGGATGTCCTCTCCACTGTCCACCAAAGGGACGTCTTTCACATTCTCCACCAAAATACGATCTACCCACTGTCCACCATAGGAACATCCTCCCCACAGTCCACCACAGGGATGTCCTTTCCACTGTCCACCAAAGGAAGGTCCTCCCCACTCTCCACCACAGGGACATCATCCCCACTGTCCACCAAAGAAACTTTCTTCCCACTGTTCACCACAGGGACATCTTCCCCACTGTGCACCACATGGACATCCTCCTGTGCAAAACAGTGACATCCTTATCACTGTGTACCACAGGAACATCCTCCTATGCACACTAGGGACGTGCTCACCACTGTCCACACCAGAGATGTCATACACACTCTGCACTACAGGGACATACTTCCCACAGTCCACCAAAGAGACGATCTTCTGTGCACCACAGAAACGTCCTCACCACTGTCCACAACAGGGACATTGTCACTACTGTCCACCACAGTGTCGTCCTCCCCACTGTCCTCCACAGTGACTTTTTTTACCACTGTCCACCAGAAGGTCGTGCTCACCAATGTCCAGCACAGTGACGACCTTCCCACTGTTCACCACATGGACATCCTCCTGACTGTGAACCACAGGGACACCCTTCTGTGTACAACAAGGATGTCCTCACCACTGTGGGTCACAGGTACTTTCTTTCCACTGTCTACAACTGGGACATCCTTTCCATTGTCCACAACAGAGAGGTCTTGCCAACTGTCTGCCACAGGTATATCCCTTTCACTGTCCACCAAAGGGACATCCTTTCCACTCTCAACAAGGACGTCCTCCAAACTGTCCACCACAGGGAAATCATCCCGAATGTCCACCACAGGGTCATCTTACCCACTGTCCACCACAGGTACATACTCCCAACTGTCCACAACAGGGAGGTCCTTCCCACAGTTCACCACAGGTATATCCTTTCCGCTGTGCACCACAGAGATGTCCTTCTCACTGTCCATCAGAGGGAGTTCCTCCCCACTGTCTACCACAGAAATATCCTTCCCACTGTCCACAAAAGGGATGATCTATCCACTGTCCACCACAGGGACATCCTCCCCACTGTCCACCACAGGGACGTCTTCCACACTGTCCAGAAGAGGGAGGTTCTCCCCACTGTCCACCATAAGGATGTCCTCACCACTGTTCAACAAAGGGACATACATCCCACTGTCCACAACAGGGACATTCTCCCAACTGTCGACCTCAGGGATATCCTACCCACTGTCCACCAAAGGGATGTCCTAAAAACTTTCCAAAAAAGGAATGTACTAACTACTGTTGACCAGAGGGATGTCCTTCCCAAAGTCCAAAACAGGGAGGTCCTCTCCACTGTCCATCATAGGAATGTCCTTCCCACTGTCCACCACTGGGACTTCCTTCCCACTCTCCACCAAAGGGATGATCTATCCACTGTCCACCACAGGGACATTCTCCCCACTGTCCACCACAGGAATGTTCTCTCCACTGTCAACCAGAGTGATGTCTTTTCAAATGTGCACCACAGAAACATCCTCATCACTGTCCACCAGAGGGATATCTTTCCCACTGTCCACCACAGAGACTTCCTCCCCACTGTCCACAACAGTTATGTCCTTCACACTGTCCACCACAGATACTTTCTCCCCACTGTCCACAACAGTTATGTCCTTCACACTGTCCACCACAGAGACTTTCTCCCCATTGTCCACAACAGTTATGTCCTTCACGCTGTCCACCACCGAGACTTTCTCCCCACTGTCCACAACAGTTATGTCCTTCCCACTGTCAACAATAGGGATGTCCTACCCACTGTCTACCACAGGGAGGTCTTCCCCACCTTCCACCACAGGAATGTCCTCACCACTATCCACCACAGGGACATCCTTTCTACTGTCTTCCAAAGGGACATCCTTCCCACTGTCCACCACAGGGACATCCTCCCAACTGAACACCACACTGACATCTTTTCCACTGTCCACCACCAGGACATCCTTCCCACTGTGCAACACAGGGACATCCTGCTGTGCAAAACAGGGAAATCCTTACCTCTTTGCACCACAGGAACATCCTCCTGTGCACACCAGGGAAGTCCTCACCACTGTCCACTCCAAAGATGTCCTATGCCCTTTCCACTACAGAAACATACTTCCCACAGTCCACCAAATGGAGTCTCTCCTGTGCACCACAGAAACGTCCTCACCACTGTCTACAACCAGGACATCTTCACTACTGTCCACTACAGGGATGTACTTCCCATTGTCCACCACAGAAATATCCTCTCCTCTGTCCACCACAGGGAGTTCCTCTCCACTGTCCACAATAGTGTCGTTTTTACCAATGTCCAGCAATCTGACGTTCTTTCCACTGTTCACCACAGGGACATCCTCCCCACTGTGCACCAGAGGGACATCCTCCCGTGTACAACAGGGATGTCCTCACCACTGCGTACCAAAGGGACATCCTCCTGTACACAACAGGGACGTCCTCATCACTGTGCACTACAGAAACATCCTTTCTACTGTCCACAACAGGGATGTCCTCCCCACTGTCTACCACAGAGAAGTTCTTCCCGCTGGCTACCACAGGGATGTCCTTCCTATTGTCCACCACAGGCAGGTCCTCCCACTGTCCACCACAGGGATGTCTTTTCCACTGTCCACCAAAGGGACATCCTTCACACACTCAACCACAGGGACATCCTCCAAACTGTCCACCAAAGGGACATCCTCCACACTGTCCACCAGGGACATCCTGCCCAGTGTCCACCACAAGGACATTTTCCCAACTGTCCACAACAGAGACTTTCTTCCCACTATTCACCACAGAAATGTTCTTCCCACTGTCTACCAGAGGGAGTTTCTCTCGACTGTACACCACGAGTATGTCCTTCCTACTGTCCACCAAAGAAACGTCCTTACCACTGTCCACCAAAGGGACAATCTAACCTCTGTCCATGACAGGGACATATTCCCCAATGTCCACCACAGGGATGTCCTCCCCACTGTCCAGCAGAGGGAGGTCCTCCCCACTGTCTACCAGAGAGTCCTCCATACCAGTGTTCACCAAAGAGACATACTTCCCACTGTCCACAAGAGGGACATTCTTCCGATGTTGACAATAGTGACATTCTCCCCACTGTCCACCACAGGGATGTCCTTCACACTGTCCACCACAGTGAGGTCCTCTCCACTGTTTAGCACAGGGACGTCCTCCACACTGTCCACCACAGAGACATCCTTCCAACTTTCCACCACAGGAAGGTCCTCTCAACTGTCCAGAATAAGGAGGTCCTCCTCACTGTCCACCATAGGGACGTCCTCACCACTGTTCACCAAAGGGACGTACATCCCACTGTCCACAAGAGGGATGTTCTCCCAACTGTCGACCTCAGGCACATCCTCCCCATTGTCCACCAAAGGGATGTCCTAAACACTGTCCAAAAATGAGACGTCCTAACTACTGTCCACCACAGGGACTTCCTTCCCACTGTCCACCACAGGGAGGTCCTCTCCACTGTTCATCACAGGGACATCCTCCCCACTGTTGACCACTGGGCCTTCTTTCCCACTGTCCACCACAGGAATGTTCTCTCCACTGTCAACCACAGTGATGTCTTTTCAAATGTGCACCACAGAAACATCCTCATCACTGTCCACCAGAGGGATATCTTTCCCACTGTCCACCACAGAGAATTCCTCCCTACTGTCCACCACAGGGATGTCTTTCCCACTATTCACCAAAGGGACAATCTACCAACTGTCCACCACAGTGATGTCCTCCCCACTGTCCACCACAGGGACATTCTCTTCACTGTCCACCAAAGTGATATCCTTCCCACTGTTCACCACAGAAACATCTTCCCAACTGTGCACCACAAGGACATCCTCCTGTGAAAAACAGAGACATCCTTATTGCTGTACACCAATGGAACATCCTCCTGTTCACACCAGGGACGTCCTCACCACTGTCCATCCCAGAGATGTCCTATGCACTCTCCACTACAGGGGCATACTTCCAATGGTCCACCAAAGGGATGTTCTATGCACCACAGAAAAGTCCTCACCACTATACACAACAGGGACATCATCACTACTGTCCACCACAGGGATGTCCTCCCCACTGTCCACCATAGAAAATTTTTACCACTGTCCACCACAGGGTCGTCCTCACAAATGTCCAGCACAGTGATGTCCTTCCCACTGTTCATGACATGGACATCCTCCCCACTGTGAACCACTGGTATATCCTTCTGTGTACAACAAGGACATCTTCACCACTGTGGGTCATAGGGACATCCTTTCCACTGTCCACAACAGGGTTGTGCTTCCCACTGTCCACCACAGAGAGGTTTTTCCCACTGTCCACCACAGGGATGTCCTTTCCTCTGTCCACCAAAAGACGTCCTTCCAACTCTCAACCACAAGGACATCCTCCAAACTGTCCACCACAGAAATATTTTCCCACTGTCCACCACAGGGACATCCTCCCAACACTCCACAACAGGGATGTCCTTCCCACTGTTCACTACAGTGATGTCTCCCTCGCTGTCCACTACAGTGACGTTCTTCCCACTGTCCAACAGAGGGAGTTCCTCCCCACTGTCCACCACGAGGATGTCCTCCCCAATGTCCACCGAAGAAACATCCTCCCCACTG
Source organism: Arvicanthis niloticus (assembly GCF_011762505.2). Classification (NCBI taxonomy): domain Eukaryota; kingdom Metazoa; phylum Chordata; class Mammalia; order Rodentia; family Muridae; genus Arvicanthis; species Arvicanthis niloticus. The sequence goes on from NC_047659.1 coordinate 561,031, forward strand.
TCCACCACAGGGATGTCATTTCCACTGTCCAGCAGAAGGAGGTCCTTTCCAGTGTCCACCACAGGGACGTCCTCACCACTGTCTACCAAAAGGACGTACTTCCCACTTTCCACAAGAGGGATGTTCTCCCAACTGTCGACCACAGGAACATCCTCCCCACTGTCCACCAAAGTTATGTCGTACTCACTGTCCACCACTGGGACTTTCTTCCCACTGTCCAAAACAAGAAGGTCCTCTCCACTGTGCACCACAGTGACATCCTTTCAAATGTCCACCACAGAAACATACTCATCATTGTCCACCAGAGGGATATCTTTCCCACTGTCCACCAAAGTGACTTCCCCCCTGCTGTTCACCACTGGGACGTCATTTTCACTATCCACCACAGGGATGTCCTACTCACTGTCTACCACAGGGATGTCTTCCCAGCCTTCCACCACAGGGATGTCCTCCCCACTGTCCACTGCAGGGACCTCCTTTCTACTGTCCACCAAAGGGACGTCCTTCCCACTGTCCACCACAGGGATATCCTCCCAACTGTATACTACAGGGACATCTTTTCCACTGTCCACCACAGGGACATCCTCCCCATTGTGCACCAGAGGAACATCCTCCTGTGCAAAAAGGAAATCCTTACTGCTGTGCACCACAGGAACATCCTCCTGTGCACACCAGGGATGTCCTCAACACTTTCTACCCCAGACATGTCCTATGCACTCTCTACTACAGGAACATACTTCTCACAATCCACCAAAGTGACGTTCTTCTATGCACCACAGAAACATCCCCACCACTGTCCACAACAGGGACTTTGTAACTAGTGTCAACCACAGGGACGTCCTCCCCACTGTCCACCACAGAAAGATGGTCTCCACTGTCCACCACGAGGACCTCCTCACCACTGTTCACCACAGGCACATCCTTCCCACTCTCCACCAAATGGATGATCTACACACTGTCCACCACAGGGATGTACTTCACAATATCCACCACATGGACGTCCTCCCCACTGTCCACCACAATGACTTTCTACCCATTGTTCACCAGAAGGAGGTCCTCCTCACTGTCCACCACAGGGATGTCATCCTTTGTACGACAAGAACGTCCTTACCTCTGTCCACAAAAAAGTCGTTCACAACAATGTCCAGTACAGTCATGTCCTTTCCACTGTTCAACACAGGGACATCCTCCGCACTGTGCATCACAGGTACATCTTAATGTGCACAACAGGGAAGTCCTCACCACTGTGAAACACAGGGACATTCTCCTGTCCACAACAGGGATGTCCTCCCCACTGTCCACCACAGAGAGGTTCTCCCCACTGTTCACCACAAGGATGTCCTCGACACTCCACTGTCCACCACAGGAATATCTTCCCCACTGTCCACAACAGGGATGTCCTTCTCACTGTCCACCAAAGTGTAGTCCTCCTCACTGTCCACCACAGGGATATCCTCCCCCCTGTCCACAACAGGGATGTCCTGCTCAGTATCCACCAAAGAGACATCGTCCCCACTGTCCAACACAGAGAAATCCTCCTCACTCTCTACCACACGAACAACCTCCCCACTGTCAACCACAGGGAGAACTCCTCACTGTCTACTGTCCACAGAAATATCATCCCCACTGTAAACCACAGGGATATACTCCCCACTGTAGACCACAGAAAAGTCTTCCTTAATGTCCACCAAACGGCTGTCCTACTCACTGCACACCACAAAGATGTCCTCCCCACTGTCTACCACTGAAAAATCCTCCCCTCTGTCCACCACAGGAATGTCCTCTTCACTGTCCACCACAGGGAAGTCCACCCCACTGTCCACAATGTGGACACCCTTTCCACTGTTCACCACAGGAACATTCTTCAAACTGTTCACCACAGTGATGACCTCCTGTGCACCACAGCAAAATCACCCCACTGTCTACCACAGAGATGTCCTTTCCACTGTCCACCACAGGGATGTCCTCCCCTCTGTCCACAGCAAGGACATCCTACTGTTCACCACAGGGACATCCTCCCCACTATCCACCAGAGGGAAGGCCTACCCTCTGTCCACCAAAGAGATGTTCTTTCCACTGTCCACCAGAGGAACAGCCTTTGCACAGCCCACCACAAGGACGTCCTACCCACTGTCCACAACAGTGAAATCTTCCCCATTGTTCACCACAGAAAAATCCTACCCACTGTCCACCACAGGAATGTCCTCCTCACTGTCCACCACAGGGAAGTCTTCACAACTGTCCAATAGGGATGTCCTCCCAACTGTCCACCAGAATGATGTCATGAAGGATATTCTTATGGTGCACAGGAGGAAGTCCTTCTGGTGGACAGTTGAGAGGATGTTACTGTGTTGGACAATGAAAAGGACATCCCTGTGGTGGACAGTGGAGAAGACGTCCTGGTTATGCACAGTAGAGAGGACGTCCCCATGGTGGACAGTGGAAAAATTTTCACTGTGGTGAACAGTGGCAAAAATGTCATTGTGGACTACGGGGAGGATGTTCCTGTGATGCACAGAAAGACGTCCCTGTCATGGACAGTGGGGATGATTTCTCTGTGCTGGACAGTGGGGAGGGTTTCACTGTAGTGGAAAATGTCCTTGTAGTGGAGGATGTCCTTGTGGTGGTCGGTGGGCAGAACGTTCCTGTTGTGCACAGGAAAATGTCACTGTGATGGACAGTGGATAGGACATGTCTGTGGTGGACAGTTGGGAGGACCTCCCAGTGTTGGACCATGAGGAGAATGTCCCTGTGGTTGACAGTGGGTAGGACATCCCTTTGGTGGACAGTGTGAAGGACATCCCTGTTGTGGACAGTGTGGAGGATATCCCTGTGGTGGATAGTGGGGAGGACGTCCCTTTGGTGGACATTGGGAAAGACTTCCCTGTGGTTTACAGTGGGGAGGAAATCCCTGTCATGGACAGTGGGGAGGAGATCCCAATGGTGATCAGTGAGAAGGACGTCCCAGTGGTGGAAGGTAGGGAGTACTTCACTGTAGTGGACAATGAGGACAACATCATTGTGTTGGAGAGTTGGGAGGACATCCCTTTGGTGGACAGTGGGGTGGACGGCCCTGTGGTAGACAGTAGGGAAGACTTCCCTGTGGTTGGCAGTGAGAAGAACATCCCTGTAATGGCCAGTGCTGAGGACGTCCTTTTGGTGGACAGTGGAGAGGATTTAACTGTCATGGACAACACGGAGAACGTCCTGTGGTGGAGCATGGGGAGGACGTTCCTGTAATGCACTGGATGATGTCTCTGGGGTGGACACTGGGGAGAATGTCCCTGTGGTGGACAGTGTGTAGAACATCCCTGAGGTGGTCATTGAGGAGGACTCTGTGGTAAACTTTTGGGAGGACGTACCTGTGGTGGACAGTGAGGAGGATGTCTGTGTGCTTGACAGTGCGGAGGATTTTACTGTGGTGAACAGTAGGGAGGACGTCCTTGTGGACAGTGAAAAGGATGTTCCTGTGGTGCACAGAAAAATGTCCCTGTGATAGACAGCGGGCAGGATTTCACTGTGGTGGACAGTGGGGAGGATGTCCTTTTGGTGGACAGTTGGGAAGAAGTTCCTGTGATGCACATGAGGACGTCACTTTGGTGGACAGTGGATAGGACTTCCCTATGTTGGACAGGTGGGAGTACATCCCTGTGGTGGACATTGAGGAGTACATCCTTGTGGTGGACAGTTGGGAGGATATCCCTATGGGGCACAGGAGGATGACCCTATAATGGAGAGTGGGGAGAATATCCAGGTGGTAGACAGTGCAGAGGATTTACCTGTGGTGGACAGTGGGGACGATATCCCTGTCTTAAACAGTGTGGAGGACGTCCTTGTTGTGGTTAATGGGGAGGATGCCCCTGTGGTGGACAGTGGGGAGGACGTCCCTGTGGTATACAGGAGTATGTCCCCATGGTGTACAGTGTGGAGGACATCTCTGTGGGGGACAGTGTGGAGGACATCCCTGTGGTGGTCAATAGGAAGGACACTCCTGTGGTGGACAGTGGGGAGAATATCTTTGTGGGACACTAGAATAGGTCTTTATGGCAGACAGTGTGGAGGATGTCCTTATGGACAGTGGAAAGGACCTTTTTTGGTGAACAGTGAGGACTACATCCCTGTGGTGGACAATGGGGAGGACTTCTCTGTGGTGTGGACAGTGAGGAGGACATCACTGTGGTGGACAGGGGTGAGGATGTTACTGTGATGGACAGTGGGAAGGATATCCCTGTGGTGGACATTGGAGAGGATCTCTTTGTGGTGGACAGTGAGGAGCACATTCCTGTGGTGGACAGTGTAGACGATGTTTCTCTGGTGGTCACTTGGGAGGAAGTTTCTGTGGTGGACAGTGAGGAGGACATCTCTGTGATGGTCTTTGGGGAGGATGCCCTTGTGGTGGACAGTGGGGATGATGTATCTGGGGGAAACAAGAGGAGGTCTTTGTGGTGGACAGAGGAGAGCATGTCACTGTGGTGGATGTTGAGGAGGACATTTCTGTGGTGGACATTGAAAAGAATATCCCTTTTGTGGACAATGGGGAGGACTTCTCTGTTGTGGACAGTGGTAAGGACTTCATTGTGGTGGACAGTGAGGAGGACATCCCTGTAGTGGACAGTGGGGAAGATGTCCCTGTGGTGGACAGTTGAAAGGACATACTCTTGGTGGACTGTGGGGAGGACATCCCTGTGGAGGACAGTGTGGAGGATGTCTTTGTGGTGGACATGTTGAGGAATTCAATATGATGGACAGTAAGCATGATGTCCTTTTAGTGGATTGTGGGGAGGACTTTCTGTGGTGGACAGTGGGGAGGACATCCCTGTGTTGAAAAGTGGGGATAACTTTATTGTGGTGGACATTGAAGAAGACATCCCTGTGGTGGACAGTTAGGAGGATATCCCTGTGTTAGACAATGAGATGGATGTCTATATTGAACAGTGAGAAGAACATCCCTGGGGTAAACAATGAGGAGGACATCCTGTGGTGCACAGTAGAAAAAAAATTCTGTGGTGGACAGTGGGGAGGACATTTCTGTGGTGGAGATTAGGGACCATTTCACTGAGGTCATCAGTGAGTATCTATTTGTTTACAGTAGGGAGTACGTCCAAGTGGTGGACAGTATGTAGGACATATCTGTGATAAACAGTGAGGAGGTTGTCTCTGTGATGTATAGTGGGGAGGTTGTCCATATGATGGACAGTGGGGAGGACAACAGTGTGGTTACAGTGGGGAGGACATAGCTCTGGTGGACAGGGAGGAAGACATACTTGTAGTGGATAGTGGGGAGGATTTCACTGAGATGGACAGTGGGAAGGATGTCCCTGTTGTTGACTGTGGGGAGGATTTCACTGTTGTGGACATTGTGGAGGACATCCTTGTGGTGAGCAGTGGAGAGGACGTTACTTTGGTGCACAGGAGGATGTACCTGTGGTGATCAGTAAGGAGGATGCACCTGTGGTGGACTGTGGGAAGTACATCCCTGTGATACACAGGAGGATTACCTGTGGTGGACAGTGGAAAGGACATCTCTGTTGTGGATAGTGGGCAAGATGTCCCTGTGAAGGACAGTGAAAAGAGCATCCCTGTGGTGGTCACTAGGGCCCACATCTCTGTGGTGGACAATGGAGAGGAAATCCCTGTGGTGAACAGTGAGAAGGACATCCCTGTGGTGGAAAGTGAGGAAGATGTTTCTGTGGTGGACAGTGAGAGGACATCCATGTGGTGGACAGTAGGTAGGACATGTCTGTGGTTGACAGTGAAAAAGACATCTCTGTGATAGACAGTGGGAAGGTTGTTTCTGTGGTGAACTGTGGCGATGACATCCCTGTGGTTGACAGTGGAGAGGACATAACTGTGGTGGACAGTGGGGAGGATGTCCATGTGGTTGACAATGGGGAGGATTTCCCTGTGGTGGACAGTGGGAAGGATGTCCTTTTGGTTGACTGTAGGGAGGTTTTCACTGTGGTGGACAGTGCAGAGGACGTCCTTGTGGTGGGCAATGGGAAGAACGTTACTGTGGTACACAGGAGGACATCCCTGCTGTGGTAGGTAAGGAAGACACATCTTTTGTGGCCAGTGGGAAGGATGTCCCTATGGTACACAGGAGGACTACCTGTGGTGGACAGTGGAAAGGGAATCTCTGTGGTGGATATTGGGCAAGACCTCCCTGTGATGGACAGTGAAGAGAACATCCCTGTGGTGCACAGTGGAAAAGATATTTCTGTGAAGGACAGTGGGGAGAATATCCCTGTGGTGTTCACTGGAGACCACATCTCTGTTGTTGACAATGGAGAGGGCATCCCTGTGGTGGACAGTGAGAAGGACATCCCTGTGGTGGACAGTGAGGAAGATGTTTCTGTGGTGGAAAGTTGAGGACATCCATGTGGTAGACAGTGGGTAGGACATCTCTGTGGTGGACAGTGAGGGGGACTTCTCAGTTATTAACAGTGGGAAGGGTGTCCCTGTGGTGGACAGTGAAGAGAACATCCCTGTGGGTTACAGTGGAGAGGACATGCCTCTTGTGGACAGTGAGGAGGATGTCCCTGTGGTGGACAGTGGGGAGAACATCCTTGTGGTGAGCAGTGGGAAGGACGTTACTGTGGTGCACCAGAGGACATCCCTGTGATGGACAATGAGGAGGATGTCCCTGTGGTGCACAGTGGGGAGGATTTTTTGTGTACAGTTGGGGGGACATCCCTGTGGTGGAGAGTGGGGAGCACATCTTTGTGGGGGACAGCGTGGAGGACATCATTGCGGTGGACAGTGTAAAGAAAATCACTTTGTTGGACAGTGGGGAGGACTTTCCTGAGGTGGACAGTGGGGAAGACATCCTTGTGGTGTACATTGGAGAGGATGTTCCTGTAATGGACAGTGAGTAGGATTTCACTGTGGTGGACAGTGAGGAGGACGTCTATGTGGTTGGCAGTGGGGAGGATGTCCCGGTGGTGGTCAGTAAGTAGGACGCCCTTGTGGTGTACAGTGGGTAGATTCCATCTGGTGAACAGTGAAGAGGACATCCCTGTGGTGATAGTGAGGAAGACATTTCTGTGGTGGTCAATGAGGAGGACATACCTGTGGAGGACAGTGTGGAGAAATTTTCTGTGGTGGACAATGGGGAGGACATCCCTGTGGTGAACAGGGCAAGCACATCGTTGTGGTGGACAGTGGGAGGACATCTCTGTGGTTGACAGTGAGGAGGATATACCTGTGGTGGACTGTGGAGAAGACTTTCCTGTTGTGGACAGTGTGGAGGACATCCCTGTGGTGGACTGTGTTAGAACATCTCTGTGGTAAACTGTGAGGAGGATGTCTCTATGGTTGACAGTGCAAAGAATATCCTTGTCGTTAACAGTGAGGAGGACATCCTTGTGGTGGACAGTGAGGGGTACATACCTGTAATGGACAGTGGGGAGGATTTCCCTGTGGAGGTCAGTGGGAAGGATGTTCCTGTGGTGGACAATCGGGAAGATTTCACTGTGGTGGACAGTGCGTAGGACATCCTTGTGGTGGGCAGTGAGGAGGATGTTCCTGGGGTGGACAGTGGAAAGGACATCTCTGGGGTGGACAGTGGTGCGATTTTGCTGTTGTGCACAGGAGGTCATCACTGCGGTGAACAGTGTGGAGGATGTTCCTGTGGTGAACAGTGAAAAGAACATCCCCATTGTGGAGAATGGGATGGAATTCCCTGTGGTGGACAATTAAGAGGACTTCCCTGTGGTGACAGTTAGGAGGATATCCCGGTAGTGGTCAATGAGGAGAATGTCCCTGTAGTGGACAGAGGGAAGGATTTTTTCTGTGGTGGACAGTAGGGAGGACATCCTTGTGGTGGGCAGTGTGTAGGAAATCCTTGTGTGAACATTGGGTCAGACTTTTCTGTAGTCAACAGTGGGGAGTATATCCCTGTGGTTTACAGTGGGAATGATGTCCCTGTGGTGGAAAGTGAGGAGGACACCCTTTGGTGGACAGTGGGGAGGTTTTCCCTGTGATGAGCAGTGCAGAGGATGTCTCTGTGTTGGACAGTGGGGAAGATGTCCCTTTGGTGGATACTGAGCAGGACATCTCTGTGGTGGACAATGTGGAGGATGTCCCTGTAGTGTTAAGTGGGGAGGAAACCCCTGTGGTGGACAGTGGTGAGGATGTCCATGTGGTAAACAGGAGGATATCCCTGTGGTGGACAGTGAGATGGACGTCCCAGTTGTGGTTAGTAAGGAGGACTCCTTTGTGGTGGACAGTGGGAAGGATGTCCCTGTTTTACACATGAGAACTTTCCAGAGTTGGAGAGTTGGGAAGACATCTCTGTGGTGGACAGTGGGGAAGACGTCCCTGTAGTGTACAGTGAAGAGGACATCCCTGTGGTAATAGTGAGAGGTACATCCCTGTAGTGTACAATGAGGAGGACATCCTGTGGTGAACAGTAGAAAAAATTTTCTGGGGTGGACAGTGGGGAGGACATTCGTATGGTGGAGAGTGGAGACCATATCTCTGTGGTGGACAGTGAGGAGAATTTTTGTTGTGGACATTGGGGAGTACATCCATGTGGTGGACAGTCTGTAGGAAATTTCTGTTGTGGACAGTTGGGAGGGTATCTCTGTGGTGGATAGTGGGCAAGACGTTCCTGTGATGGACAATGAAGAGAACATTCATGTGGTGACAGTGAAAAGGACATCCCTGTGGTGCACAGTGGAAAAGATTTTTCTGTGGACGCCAGTGGAGAGTACATCCCTCTGGTGGTCAGTGGGGACCACATCTCTGTGGTGGACAATGGAGAGGACATTCCTGAGGTGGACAGTGAGGAGGATGTCCATGTGGAGTGCATATCCGTTTGGTGGACAATGGGGAGGTCATCCCTGTGGTGGACAGTGGAAATGACATTCCTGTGGTGGAGAGTGGGTAGGACATTCTTGTGGTGGGCAATGGGTAGGACATTTCTGTTGTGTACAGTGAAGATGAGGTCCTGTGTTGGCAAGTGGGGAGGATATTCCTACGGTTCATAGTTGGAAGTACATCCCTGTGGTGGACAGAAGGATGTCACTGTGGTGGAGAGTAAGAGGATGTCCTTGTGGTGGGCAGTGAGGAGGAGGTCCTTGTGGTGGACAGTGGGAAGGACATTTTTGTAGTTGACAGTGGGAAGAACATGTGTATGGTACACAGTTGGGAGGACGTCCCAGTTGTGAACAGAAGGACGTCCCTGTGGTTGACAGTGAGAAGGATTTCCCTGTGGTGGACAGAGTGGAGGACATCTCTGTGGTGGAAAGTGAGGAGGATGTCCCTATGGTGGAAAGTGGGGAGGACATCCATGTAGTTGACAGTGGGGAGGAATTCACTGTGGTGGACAGTGGGGATGCTATCCCTGTGGTGGAAAGTGAAGAGGATGCCCTGTGGTGGACAATGGGGAGGTTGTCCATGTGGTGGACAGTGAGGAGGATGTCTCTGTGCTAGACAGTGGGGAAGATGTCCCTTTGGTGGATACTGAGCAGGATATCTTTGTGGTGGACAGTGTGGAGGATGTTCTTGTGGTGGTGAGTGGGGAGGAAACCCCTGGTGTGGACAGTGATGAGGACCTCCCTTTGTTAAACAGTGGGGAGGACGTTTCAATTTTGGTCAGTAAGAAGGACTCCTCTGAGGTGGACAGTGAGAAGAATGTCCCTGTTTTACATAGGGGGACATTGCTAAGGTGGAGAGAGAGGAGGACATCTCTGTGGTGGACAGTGGGTAGGACATCCCTGTGGTGAACAGTGAAGTGGAAATCCTTTTTGTAACAGTGAGAAGGACATCCCTGTGGTGAACAATGAGGAGGATGTCCTGTGGTGCACAGTAGAGGAAATTTTTCTGTGGTGGACAGTTTGGAGGACATCCCTGTAGTGGACAGTGGAGAGCACATTGCTGTGGTGGACAGTTTGTAGGACATCCCTGTAGGGGATAGTAGGGAGCACATCTCTGTGTTGGACAGTGTGGAGGACATCCCTGTGGTGGACAATGAGGAGGATGTTCCTGTGATGCACAGTGGGGAGGATTTTTCTTTGGTGGACAATGGGGAGGACATCCCTGTGGTGGACAGTGGGCAGGACATCACTGTGGTGGACAATGAAAAGGAAATCACTTTGTTGAACAGTGGGAAAGATTTTCCTGAGGTGGACAGTGGGGAGGACATCCCTGTAGTGTACATTGGAGAGGATGTTCCTGTGGTGGACAGTGTTAATGTCTTCCCTGTGGTGAACAGTGGGAAGGACGTTGCTGTGGTGGGCAGTGGGGAGAACATCTTTGTGGTAGATAGTTGGGAGGATGTCCCTGTGGTGCACAGGAGGACTTCCCTGTGTTGGGCAGTTTGGAGGAGGTCCCTGTGGTGGACAGTGGGGAGGACATCTCTTTGGTGGACAGTGTGGAGGATGTCCCTGTGGTGGTCAGTAAGTAGGACGCCCCTGTGGTGGACACTGGGATGGACATATCTGTTGTAGATAGGAGGACATTCCTGTGCTGGACAGTGGAGAGGACATCTCTGTGGTGGACAGTGGGGAGGACGTCCCTGTGTTTCACAAGAGGAAGTCCCTGTGGTGGACACTGTGGTGAATGTCTCTGTGCTAGACAGTGGGTAGGACATTTCTGCTCTGGACAGTTGGAAGGAAGACCCTGTGGTGCACAGGAGGATGACCTCTTGTTGGAAAGTATGGAAAATGTCCCTGTGGTGGACAGTGTGGAGGATATCTCTGTGGTGGACATTGTGGAGGTCATCCCTGTGGTGGTCTGTTGGGAGGATGCCCCTGTGGTGGACAGTGGTGAAAACGTCCCTGTGATACACAAGAGGATGTTCCTGTGGAAGACAGTGGTGAGAATATCTCTGTGTTGTACAGTGGGGAGGATATCACTGTGGTGGAGAGTGTGGACGACATCCCTGAGGTGGTCAATAGGGAGGAGGCCCCTTTGGTTCACACTGGGGAGGATGTCTCTGTAATGGACAGTGGGGAAGGTGACCCTGTGGTAGACAGTGGGAAGAACATATATGTTATAAACAGTTGAAAGGATGTCCTGTGGTGCACAGGAGGACGTCCCTATGTTGGACAGTATGGAGTGTGTTCATGTGGTGGATAATGGGAAGGACGTCTCTGTGGAGGAAAGTGTGGAGGACACCTTTGTGGTGGTCACAGGGGATAACACTCCTGTGTTGGACAGTAGTGAGTATGTCACTGTGGTACACAGGAGGATGTACCTGTGGTGGACAGTTGGGAGGACATCTCTCTGGTGGAGTGTGGAAATAATGTCTTTGTGGTGGACAGTGAGAAGGACATTCCTGTGGTGGCCATTGGAGAGGACCTTTTTGTGGTGGACAGTGAGAAGGACATTCCTGTGATGGACAGTGGGGAGGACATCCCTGTGTTGCACAAGAGGAAGACCCTGTGGTGGACACTGGCAAATGTCTCTGTGTTGAACAGTGGGCAGGACATCTCTGTTCTGGACAATTGGGAGGAAGACCCTGTGGTGCACAGGAGGATGACCTCTAGTTGGAAAGTGTGGAAGATGTCCCTGTGGTGGATAGTGGGGAGGATATCTCTGTGGTGGACATTGTGGAGGTCATCCCTTTGGTGGTCAGTGGGGAGGATGCCCCTGTGGTGAACAGTGGTGAGGACGTTTCTGTGGAACACGAAAGGATGTTCCTGTGGTGGAGAGTGGTGAGAATGTCCCTGTGTTGTAAAGTGGGGAGGACATTTCTGTGGTGGACAGTGTGGACAACGTCCCTGTGGTCAATTCGGGGGAGGCCCCTTTGGTGCACAGTGGAGAAGAAGTCTCTGTGGTGGACAGTGGGGAGGGTGTCCCTGTGGTAGACAGTGGGGAGAACATCTATGTTATAGACAGTTGAAAGGATGTCCCTGTGGTGCACAGGCAGATGTCCCTGTGTTGGACAGTGGGGGGGGGTCACTGTGGTAGATAGTGGGACAGATATCTCTGTGGAGAAAAGTGTGGAGAACACCCCTGTGGGGGTCAGAGGGGATGACATCCCTGTGTTGGACAGTGGTGAGGACGTCCTGGTGGTACACAGGAGGACATCCCTGTGGTGGACTGTTGGGAGGATTTCCCTGTGGTGGACAGTGCGGAGGACTTTTCTGTGGTGGACAGTGAGGAGGATGTCACTGTGGTGAACAATGTGGAGGACTTCCCTGTGGTTGATAGTGGGAAGGACATTCCTGTGGTGGACATTGAAGAGGAGCTCCTTGTGGTGGACAGTGAGGAGGACATTCCAGTGGTGGACAGTGGGGAGGACATCTCTCTGGTGGACATTGGAAATAACAACTTTGTGGTGGACAGTGGGAAGGACATTCCTTGTTGGACAGTGGGGAGGACATCCCTCTGGTGGACAGTGGGGAGGAATTCCCTCTGGTGCACAGTGGGGAGGACGTCCCTGTTGTGGACTGTGGGAAGGATGTTCCTATAGTGGACTGTGGGGAGGACTTCCCTATGGATGACAGTGAGTAGGACAACCCTGTGGTGGACAGTGGGGAGGAAGTCTTTGTCGTGGGCAGTGGGTAGGATTTTGCTGTGGTGGATAGTGTGGAGGACGACCATGTGGTGGACCATCGGAAGGATTTTCTTATAGTGCACAGGAGGAAGTCCCTCTGGTGGAAAGTTGAGAGGATGTTTCTGTGTTGGAAAATGAAAAGGACATCCCTGTGGTGGACAGTGGAGAAGATGTCCTGTTGTGCACAGTAGGTAGGACGTCCCTGTGGTGGACAATGGAAAGAATTTCACTGTGGTGGACAGTGGCAAAAACGTCCTTGTGGACTATGGGGAGGAAGTTCCTGTGGTGCACAGAAGGACAAACCTGTAATGGACAGTGGGGTGGATGTCTCTGTGCTGGATAGTGGGGAGGATTTTACTGTATTTTATAGTGGAGAGGATGTCCTTGTGATGGACGGTGGGCAGAACATTCCTGTTGTGTTCCTGTGGTGGACAGTGGATAGGACCTGACTGTGGTGGACAGTTGGGAGGACATCCCAGTGTTGGACCATGAGGAGGATGTCCCTGTGGTTGACAATAAGAAGGACTTCTCTTTGGAGAATAGTGTGAAGAACATCCCTGTTGTGGACATTGGGGAGGATATCCCTGTGGTTAACAGTAGGAGGATTTCTCTTTGTTGGACAGTGGGGAGGATATCCCTGTGGTGCACAGTTTGGAGGACATCACTGTGGTGGACAGTGAGGAGGACGTTCCTGTGGTGGACAGTGGGAAAGACTTCCCTGTGGTTGACAGTGGGGAAGACTTCCCTGTAGTGGAAAGTGGGGAGGATATCCCCATGGTGATCAGTGAGAAGGACATCCAGGTGGTTGAAGGTAGGGAGTACTTCACTGTGGTGGACAATGAGGATGACGTCATTGTGTTGGACAGTTGAGAGGACATCCCTTTGGTGGACTGTGGGGAGGACATCCCTGTGGTAGACAGTAGGTAGAACTGCCCCGTAGTTAACAGTGAGAAGAACACTCCTGTGATGGCCAGTGCTGAGGACGTCTTTGTGGTGGAGAATGGAGAGGCTGTAACTGTGGTGTACAGCATGGAGGACATCCTTGTGGTGGACCATGAGGAGGACATTCCTGTAATGCACTAGAGGAAGTCCCTGTGATGGACCTTGGGGAGAGTGTTCCTGTGGTGGACAGTGTTTAGAACATCCCTGTGGTGGACGTTGAAGAGGATGACTCTGTGGTAAACAGTGGGGAGGATTTACCTGTGTTGGACAGTTGGGAGGGCGTCCCTGTGCTTGACAGTGGTGAGGATTTTACTGTGGTGAACAGTGGGGAGGACGTCCTTGTGGACAGTGGGAAGGATGTTCCTGTGGTGCACAGAAAAACATCCTTGTATTAGACAGTGGACAGGATATCATTGTGGCGGACAGTGGGGAGGATGTCCTTTTGGTGGACAGTTAGGAAGAAGTTCCTCTGGTGCAATGAGGCCGTCACTGTGGTGGACAGTGGATAGGACTTCCCTATGTTGGACAGGTGGGAGGACATCCATGTGGTAGATATTGAGGAGGACATTCTTGTGGTGGACAGTTGGGAGGATATCCCTATGGTGCACAGGAGGACGGCCCAGTGATGGACAGTGTGGAGGACATCCAGGTGGTAGACACTGGTGGATGATTTCCTTTTTGGTGGTCAGTGGGGAGGATATTCTTGTCTTGGACAGTGTGGAGGACATCCTTGTTGTGGTTAATGGGGAGGATGCACCTCTGTTGGACAGTGGGGAAGAAGTCCCTGTGGTATACAGGCATATGTCCCCAATGTGTACAGTGTTGAGGACCTCGCTGTGGTGGACAGTATAAATTACATCACTGTGGTGCACAGTGGAGAGGACGTACCTGTGGTGTACAATGTGGAGGACATCCCTTTGGTGGTCAATCGGGAGGACGTCCCTGTGTTGGACAGTGGAGAGGACATCTTTGTCAGACACAAGATGAGGTTTTTATGGTGGACAGTGTGGAGTATGTCCCTCTTATGGACAGTGGGAAGGACATTTCTTTGGTAGACAATGAGGAGGACATCTTTGTGGTGGACAATAGGGAGGAATTCCTTGTGGTGGACAGTGTGGAGGACTTCTCTGTGGCAGACAGTGAGGAGGATGTCACTGTGGTGGACAGTTGGGGGGATGTCCCTGTGATGGACATTGGGAAGGACATCCCTGTGGTGAACAATGGAGTGGACCTCATTGTGGTGGACAGTGAGGAGGAAATTTCTGTGGTGGACAGTGTGGAGAATGTTTCTGTGGTGGTCACTTGGGAGGAAGTTTCTGTGGTTGAATAGTGAGGAGGACATCCCTTTGGTGGTCTTTGGGGAGGATGCCCCTGTTGTGGACAGTGTGGATAACGGTTCTAGGGGAAATAAGAGGAGGTCTTTGTGGTGGAGAGTGGAGAGGATGTAACTGTGGTGGACATTGAGAAGGACATTTCTGTGGTGGAGACTCAGAATATCCCTTTTCTGGACAATGGGGAGAAATTCCCTATTGTGGACAGTGGGAAGGACTTCATTGTGGTGGACAGTGAGGAGGACATCCCTGTAGTGGACATTGGGGAGGACATATCTGTGGTGGACAATTAGGAGGACATTCCTGTTTTGGACAATGGGGAAAACTTCCCTGTTATGGACAGTGGGGAGGCCATCCCTATGGTGGACAGTGCTGAGGACATTTCTGTGGTAGACAGTGGGGAGGATGTCCCTGTGGTGGACAGTGGGGAGGACATCTCTATAGTGGACAATGGAAGGTCATCCCTTGGGTGGACAGTAGGACTTACCTGTGGTTGACAGTGAGAAAGAAATCCCTGTGTTGGACAGTGTGGAGGATTTATTTTTGGTGGATAGTGGAAAGTATTGCAATGTGATGGACTGTAGGGAAGAGGTCCTTGTAGTGGACCATGGGGAGGATGTTTCTGTGGTACAGAGGAGGACGTCCCTGTGGTGGGCAGTGAGGAAAATGTCCCTGTGTTGGACATTGAGGAGGACATCCTTGTTGTGGACAGTGGGGAGGACTTCTCTTGGTGACAGTTAGGAGGACATACCTTTAGTATACAGTGAGGAGGACATTTCTGTAATGGACAGTGAAAAGGACATTTCTCTGTTGGACCGTTAGGAGGACATCCCTGTGGTGAATAGTGGCAAGGAGGTTTCTGTGGTGGACAGTTGGGAGGATGTTCCTGAGGTGGAGAGTGGAAAAAATTTTCAATGTGGTGGACAGTGGGGCTTATGTCCTTGTGAAAAGTAGGGAGAGATTCTGGTGGTGCACAGGAGGACGTACCTGTTGTGGACAGTGTTAATGACATCTCTTTTATTGACAGTGAGGAGAATGTCTCTCTGGTGGAGATTGGGGAGGATGTTCCTGGGATGGACATTGGGAAGAACATCTCTGTGGTGAACATTGGAAAAGACCTCCTTGTGGTGGACAGTGAAGAGGATATCTTTGTGGTCGACAGTGGAAAGGACTTCCCAATGGTAGACATTGGGGAAGACCTCCCTGTGGTAGACAGTGGGGAGCACGTCCCTGTGGTGGACAGTGTGAAGTACTTCCCTGTTGTTGACAGTGAGGAGGACATCCCTGTAGTGAATAGTGGGGAGGACAATTTGTGGTAGACAGTGGGGAGTTTCAAATGTGGTGGACATTAGGGACTATGTCCATGCATTGGACCATGGGTAGGACATTGCTCTGATGCACAGGAGGATGTCCCTTTTGTGGACAGTGAGGACATTCCTGTGGAGGACAATGAGGAGGAGGTCCCTGTGGTGAATATTGGGGAGGACTTCTCTGTGGTGGACAGTGGGAAGGATATCCCTGTGGTGGACTGTGGAGAGCACAAGTATGTCTTAAACTGTGGGGAAAACATCCCTGTGATGTACAGTGAGGAGGACATCCCTGTAGTGGACAGTGGTGAGGATATCCCTGTGGTGGACAGTGGGGTGGACTTCTATGTGGTGGAAAGTGAGGAGGACGTCCCTGGGGTGAACAGTGGGGAGGAAGTCCCCTGGATGGACAGTGAGAAGAACAACCCCATTGTGGACACTGGGGAGGACATTTCTTTGGCTGACAGTGAGAAGGATGTCCCTGAGGTGGACTGGGAAGAGGACAAGTTTGTGGTGAACAGCTGGGAGTATGTCATTGTCATGGACAGTGGAAAGGACAAACCTGTGGTGCACAGGAGAATGTACTTGTGGTGGACAGTGGGGAGGACATTGCTGTGTTGCACAGGAGTACGTCCTTCTGGTGGACAGTGTGGAAGATTTCCCTGTGGTGAACATTGAGGAACATGTCCCTGTGTTGGACATTGGGAGGATTTCCCTGTGGTGGAAACTTAAGAAGACATCTTTGTGGTGGACAGTGAGGAACACATCTTTGTAGTGGACATTGGGGAGAACTTCCCTGTAGTGGACAGTAAGGAGACATTCCTATGGTGGATAGTGGGAAGAAATTCTTTGTGGTGGAAAGTTAGGACTTCCTTGTTGTGCACATTGAGGAGGATGTCCTTCTGGTGGACAATGAGGAGAATGATACTGTGGTGAACAGTGGGGAGGATATCCCTGTTGTTGACATTGTGGAGACGTTTCCTGTGGTGGACACTTGGGAGGACTTCTCTGTGGTGGACTGTAAGAAGGACATCCTTGTTGTGGACAGTGGTAAGGATGTCCCTGTTGTGTACAGTCAGGAGGACAACACTGTTGTGTACAGTGTGAAGGACATCCCTGTGGTGGACAGTGAGAAGGATGTCCTTGTGTTGGAAAGTGGGGAGTACTTCTCTGTGGTGGACTGTTGGGAAGACATCACTGTGGTAAACACTGTGGAGGACATCTCTATTGTGGAAGGTGAAAAGGACATCGCTGGGGTGAACAGTGGGGAGGACATCCCTGTGGTAGACTCTTGGGATGATTTAACTATGGTACACAGTGCAGAAAATGCCCTTGTGCAAAGTGAGGAGGATGTTCCAGTGTTGCAGAGGACATCCCTTTGGTGTACAGTGGGTAGGATGTCCCTGTGGTTGACAGTGGGTCAGATTTCTCTGTGGGGAGCAGGTCCCTGTGGTGTACAGTGGGGAGGACGTCTCTCTGGTGGACAGTGGGGGGGACTTTTCTGTAGCTGATACAGAGGAGAACATGATTATAGTGGACTGTTAGAAGTATGTCTTTGTGGTGTAGAGTGGGGAGGATTTCACTGTTGTGGACAGTGTAAAGGACTTTCTTGTGTTGAACCATGTGGAGTACATTCCTTGTTGCACAGGAGGATGTTCCTGTGTTGGAAATTGGGGAGGATGTCCCTGAGGTAGAAAATGGGGATAACATCCCTGTGGTGGACAGTGAGGAGGAAGTCCCTGTGATGGTCAGTGGGGAGGTCTTCCCTATGGTGGACAATGAGATGGACATTCCTATACCGGACAGTGGGGAAAACTTCCCTGTGGTGGACAGTTGGAAGGATGCTGCTGTGTTGCACAGGAGTTTGTCCCTTTTGTGGACAGTGTGGAGGATGTCCCTGTGCTGGAAAATGAAGAGGATATCCCTGTGTTGAACAGTGGGGAGGACTTTATTGTGGTGGACATTGAAGAAGACATCCCTGTTGTGGACAGTTAGGAGAATATCCCTGTGGTGGACAATGAGATGAATGTCCATATTGGTCTGTGGCAAGGACTTCTCTGTGGTGGACATTGAGGAGGACATTTTTGTGGTGGACATTGGGGAAGGCTTCCCTGTGGTGGACAGTGAGGTGGAAGTCCCTGTTGTGGACAGTTGTGAGGGTTTCCCTGTGGTAGACAATGGGTAGGAAATCTCTGTGGTGGACAGTGGTGTAGACTGTCCCTGTGGTGGACAGTGGGAAGAATGTCCCTGTGGTGCACAGGAGAATGTACTTGTGGTAGACAGTGGGGAGGATGTTGCTTTGTTGCACAGGAGTATGTCCCTCTGGTAGACATTGTGTAAAATTTCCCTTTGGCGGACATTGAGGATGAAGTCCCTGTGTTGGATAATGGGCAGGACTTCCCTGTGGTGGACCCTGAAGAAGACATTCCTGTGGTGGAAAATTAGGAAGACATCCCTGTGTGAATAATGAGGTGGACTTCGCTATATTGGACAGTGAGGAGGACTTCCCCGTTGTGGAGAGTGGGGAGGAAATCAGTGTGGTGGACAGTGGGAAAGACTTTCATGTGGAGGACAGTGGGGAGGACATTCCTGTGTTGGACAGTGAGAAGGACATCCCTGTGGTGCACAATAGTGAGGAGTTCCCATTGGTGGACAGTGGAAAAGACTTTTTGTGGTGGATAGTGAGGAATTTTTTGTAGTGGACATTGGCAAAGATGTCCCTGTGGTGGAGAGTGGGGAGGACATCACTTTGGTGGACAGTGGTGAGTACACCCCTGTGGGGGAATGTGAGGAGGATGTCCCTGTTGTGGACAGTGGAGAGGACTTCATTGTGGTGGACAGTGAGAAGGACATCCCTCTGGTGGGCTGTATGGAGGATGTCCCTGTGGTGCACAGTGGCAAAATTGTCTCTGTCATGGACAGTGGGGAGAATGTCCCTGTGGTGGACACTTGGGAGGACAACAATTGGTAGACAGTGGGGTGACTTCCCTGTTGTGGACAGTGAGGAGTATATTCCTGTTGTCATCAGTGGGGAGTAGGTCCCTGTGGTGAACCAAACGATGTCCCTGTGGTGGAGAGTAAGAGGATGTCCTTGTTGTGGACAGTTAAGGGGACATCTCTGTGGTGGGCAGTGAGGAGGAAGTCCTTGTGGTGGACAGTGGAGATGACATCCCTGAAGTTGACAGTGGGGAGAACATGTATTTGGTATACAGTTGGGAAGACATCACTGTTGTGAACAGAAGGACGTCCCTGTGGTGGTCAGTGAGAAGGATGTCTCTGTGGTGGACAGAGTGGAGGACATCTCTGTGGCAGAAAGTGATGAGGATGTCTGTATGGTGGAGAGTGGGGAGGACGTCCGTGTAGTGGACAGTGGGGAGGACTTCACTGTGGTAGTCAGTGAGAAGAACATCCCTGTGGTAAACATTGGGGAGGACACCTGTGTGGTCGATAGTGGGGAGGACGTCCATTGGTGGACAGTGGGGAGGACTACCCTGTGGTGGACAGTGGGGAAGACTTCCATGTGGTGAACAGCAGGAAGTATTTCACTGTGGTGAACAGTTGGGAGGACGTCTCTGTGGTGGACAGTTAAAAGGACTTCACTGCGGTGGAAAGTGCTATGTATGTACCTGTGTTGCATAGTGGGGAAGACATCCCTGTGGTGGACAATGGGAAGGACATCCCTGTAGTGAACAATGAGGAGAAAATTCTTCTTGTGGGCAGTCAGGAGGAGGTTTCTATGGTGCACAGAGAGACCTCCCTGTGGTGGACAGTGAAAAGAAAGTCTTTGTGGTGGACAGTAAGAAGGACTTCCCTGTGGTGGACAGTGGGCAAGATATCTCTGTGTTGGACAGTGTGGAAAATATCCCTGTGGTGGCCAGTAAGGACAACGCCCTTGTGGTGAGTGTGTGGAGGATGTCCCTGTGGTGGACAGATGGGAGGACATCCCTGTGGTGGACCCTGGGGAGGATTTCCTGGTGAGGAACAGTGAGGACATCCCTGTGGTGGACAGTGGGGAGGACATCCCTGTGGCAGACAGTGAAGAGGATTTCACTGTAGTGGACAGTGGGGTGGATGTCCTTGTTGTGAGCAATGTGGAGGATGTCCCTGTTGTCAACAGTGCAGAGAAATCTCTGTGGTGGACAGTTAGGAGGATGTCCAAGTTGTGGACAGTTGGGAGGATGTCCCTGTGGTGAAGAGGAGGATGTCCCTCTGGTGTACAGTGTGGAGGATGTCCCTGTGGTGGTCAGTGGGGAGGACACACCTGTCGGAGACACTGTTGTGACATCCTTGTGGTACACAGGAGGATATCCTTGTGGTGGACAGTGGGGTGGATGTAACTTTGGTTCACAGGAGGACGTCCTGGTTATGGACAGTGGGGAGGAAAACTCTATTGTGAACAGTGGGGTGAGTTTGCTGTGGTGCACAGAAGGACGTCCCTGTGGGGAACAGTTTGGAGGATGTCCCTGTGCTGGACAGTAAAAAGGACATCCCTGTGGTGACAGTGTATAAGACATATTAGAGGTGGTCAATGAGAAGGAAGCCCCAGTAATGGACAGTGTGGAGGACATTTCTGTGGTGGACAATGGAGGACATCCTTGTGGTGGACAGTGAGGAGGATGTCCCTGTCATGAACAGTGAGGAGAATTTCTCTGTGGTCGACAGTGCAGAGAATATCCCTGTGGTTTGCAGTGGTGAGGACATCCTTGTGGTGGACAGTGTGGTGTAGGTATCTGTGGTGGACAGTGGGGAGGATTTCCCTGTGGTCGACAGTGAAGAGGACATAATTCTGGTGGACAGTTAAGAGGACATCACTGTGGTGGACAGTTGGGAGGACTTTCCTGTAGTGGACAGTGCAGAGGACGTCCCTGTAGTGGACAGTTGGAAAAATGTCCCTGTGGTGGAAAATGGGAAAGATTTCACTGTGGTGGACAGTGGGTAGAACGTCCTTGTGGTGGGCAGTGGGGAGAATGTTCTTGTGGTGGACAGTGGGATTTTTCTGTTGTGCACAGTAGGTCATCGCTGTGGTAAACAGTGTGGAGTATATTCCTGTGGTGAACATTGAAAAGATCATCCCCATACTGGAGAATGGGGTGGATTTCCCTATGATGGACAGTGAAAAGGACATCACTGTGGAGAAAGTTAGGAGGATATGCCGGTGGTGGTCAATGAGGAGGACGTCCCTCTGGTGGACAGAGGGGAGGTTTTTCTGTGGTGGACAGTGGGGAGAATATCCTTGTGGTGGGAAGTGAGTAGGACATCTTTCTGGTGGACAGTGTGAAAGACTTTTCTGTGGTGGACAGTGGGAAGGACATCCTTGTGTTGGGAAGTAAGTAGGACATCTTTCTGGTGGACAGTGGGGAAGACTTTTCTGTGGTGGACAGTAGGATGGATGTTTCTTTGTTGGACAGTGGGGAAATGTCCCTTTGGTGGATACTGAGCAGGACATCTTTGTGGTAGACATTGTGGAGACTATCCCTCTGGTGATCAGTAGGGAGTAAACCCCTTTGGTAGACAGTGGTGAGGACGTCCCTGTGGTAGACAGTGAAAAGAACATCTCTGTGGTAACAGTGAGAAAGACGTCCCTGTGATGGATAATGAGGAGGACATCCTGTGGTGCACAGTGGAAAAAAATTTTCTGTGGTGGAAAGTGGGGAGGACATCCCTGTGATGGAGTGTAGGGACCATATCTCTGTGGTGGACAGTGAGCAGGAACTTTTTGTGGTGGACAGTGGGGAATATATCGATGTGGTGGACAGTGTCTAGGACATCACTGTGGTGGACAGTGAGGAGGTTGTTTCTGTGATGAACAGTGGGGAGGTTGTCCATGCGGTGGGCAGTGGGGAGGACATCCCTGTGGTTTACAGTGGAAAGAACAAACCTGTGGAGGACAGTGAGGAAGACGTCTTTGTGTTGGACAGTGGAGAGGATGTCCCTGTGATTGACAGTTGGAAGGATCTCCCTGTTGTTGACTGTGGGAAAGATTTCACTGTGGTGGACATTTCAGAGGACGTCCTTGTTGTGGGCAGTGGGAAGGACATTCCTATCATGCACAGGAGGACGTTCCTGTGGTGATCAGGAAAAAAGGATACACCTGTGATGGATAGTTTGGGGACATTTCTGTGGTGGACAGTGGGCAAGATGTCCCTGTGATGGACAGTGAAGAGAACATCTCAGTGGTGACAGTGAGGAGGATATCCCTGTGGTGCACAGTGGAAAAGATTTTTCTGTGGAGGACAGTGGGAAATACATCCCTGTGGTGGTCAGTGGGGACCACATCTCTTTGGTGGACAATGGAGAGGACATCCCTGTGGTGGAAAGTGAGAAGGACATTCCTGTTGTTACCAGTGAGAAAGAAGTTTCTGTGGTGGACAGTGGGAGGTCATCCATGTGTTTAACAGTGGGTAGGACATTTCTGTGATGGACAGTGAGGAGGTCGTCTCTGTGATGAACAGTGGGGAGGATGTCCCTATGGTGAACAGTGGGAAGGATATCCCTGTGGTTTACAGTGGAGAAGACATACCTGTGGTGGACAGTGAGAAGGATGTTCCTGTGGTGGACAGTGGGAAAAATGTCCCTGTGATTGACTCTGGGGAGGTTTTCACTTGGTGGACAGTGGGGAGGACGTCCTTGTAGTGGCCAGCGGGAAGAACGTTACTGTGGTGCACAGGAGGATGTCCCTGTGGTGGTCAGTAAGGAGGACACACCTTTGGTGGACAGTGGGAATGACGTTCCTGTGATACACAGGACATCCCTGTGTTTGACAATGAGGAAGACGTCCTTGTGGAACACAGTAGGGAGGATTTTTCATTGGTAAACACTGTGGAGGGCATCACTGTGGTTGACAGTGAAAAAGAAATCACTTTTTTGGACAGTGGGGAAGACTTTCTTGAGGTAGACAGTGGGTAGGACATCCCTGTGGTGTACATTGGAGAGGATGTTCCTGTGGTGGACAGTCAGAAGAATTTCACTGTGGTGGACAGTGCAGAGGACGTCCTTGTGGTGGGCAGTGGGAAAGATGTTCCAGTGGTGCACAGGAGAATGTCCCTCTGGTAGACAGTAAGAGGATATCCCTGTGGTGGACAGTAGGGAGGTTTTCCATGTGGTGGACAGGGGGAGGATGTCACTGCAGTGTGTAGTGGGGAGAACATCTTTGTGGTAGATATTTGGGAGGACTTACCTGTGGTGCACAGGAGGACTTCCCTGTGGTGTGCAGTGTGGAGTAGGTCCTTGTGGTGAACAGTGGGAAAGATTTCTCTTGGTGGCCACTGTTGAGGAAGTCCCTGTGGTGGTCTGTGGGGAGGACACCCCTGTGGTGGAGAGTGGTGATGACATTTCTGTGGTACACTGGAGTATGTCCCTGTGGTGGACAATGAGGAGGACGTCCTTGTGGTAGATAGTTGAAAGGACGTCTCTGTGGTGGAAAGTGGAAATAATGTTCCTGTGGTGGACAGTGGGGAGGACGTCCCTGTTGTGCACAGGAGGATGTCCTTATTGTGGACAGTGGGGAGGATGTTCTTGTGGTGGACAGTGGGGAGGACATCACTTTTGTAGACAGTGTTGAAGACGACCCTGTGGTGGTCAGTAAGGAGGACACACCTTTAGTAGACAGTGGGAAGGAGGTCCCTGTGCTACACAGGAGGACATCCCTGTGGTGGACAATGAGGGGGATGTCCCTCCAGTGGGGAGGAGTTTTTTGGTGGACATTGGAGAGGACATCCCTGTGGTGGAGAGTAGGGAGCACATCTCTGTGGTGGACAGTGTGGAGGACATTACTGTGGTGGACAGTGAAAATGAAATCACTTTTTTGAACAGTGGGGAAGACTTTCTTGAGATGGACAGTGGGGAGGACATCCCTGTAGTGTACATTGGAGAGGATGTTCCTGTGGTGGACAGTGAGGAGGTTTTCATGGTGGTGGACAGTGGGGAGGAAGTCCTTGTGGTGGGTAGTGAAGAGGACGTTCCTGTGGTGCACAGGAGGACTTTTCTCTGGTGGACCGTAAGAGGACATCCCTGTGGTGGACAGTGGGAAGGTCTTTCCTGTGGTGGACAGTGTGGAGGATGTTGCTGTGGTGAACAGTGTGGAGAACATTTTTGTGGTAGATAGGTGGAAGGACGTCCCTGTGGTGTACAGGAGGACTTCCCTGTGGTGAGCAGTGTGGAGGAGGTCCCTGTGGTGGCCAGTGTGGTGGACGTCCCTGTGGTGGACAGTGTTGAGATAGTCCTTGTGATAGTCTGTGTGGAGGACACCCCTGTGGTGGAGAGTGGTGACAAAATTTCTGTGGTACACTGGAGTACATCCCTGTGGTGGAGAATGAGGAGGACATCCCTGTGGTAGATAGTTGAAAGGGCGTCTCTGTGGCGGAGAGTGGGAATAAAGTTCCTGTGGTAAACAGTTGGGAGGACATCCCTGTGGTGCACAGGAGGGTATCCTTGTTGTGGATAGTGGGGAGGACGTTCCTGTCATGCACAGTGTGGAGGGCATATCTTTGGTGGACAGTGTAGAGGACATCCCTGTGGTGGTCAGTAAGTAGGACGCCGCTGTGGTGGAAACTGTGGAGGACATATATGTGGTAGACAGGAGGACATTCCTGTGTTGGAAAGTAGGGAGGATATCTTTGTGGTGGACAGTGGGGAGGACGTCCTTGTGTTGCAAAAGAGGAAGTCCCTGTGGTGGACATTGTGAAGAATGTCTCTTTGTTGGATAGTGGGTAGGACATCTCTATTCTGGACAGTTGGGAGGACAATCCAGTGGTGCACAGGAGGACGACCTCTGGTTGGAAACTGTGGAGATAGTGGGGAGAATATCTCTGTGGTGGATAGTGTGGAAGTTTTCCTTGTGGTAGTCAGTGGGGAGGATGCCACTGTGGTGGACAGTGGTGAGGACGTCCCTGTGGTACACAAGAGGATTTTCCTGTGGTGGACAGTGGTGAGAACATCCCTGAGTTGGACAGTGGGGAGGACATCACTGTGGTGGACAGTGTGGAGGATGTCCCTGTGGTGGTCAATTGGGAGGAGGCCCCTTTGATGCACAATGGGTAGGACATCTTTGTGGTGGACAATGGGGAGGACATCCCTGTAGTTGACAGTAGAAAGAACATGTATTTGGTAGACAGTTGGGAGGACGTCCCTGTTGTGAACAGAAGGACGTCCCTCTGGTGTTCAGTGAGAAGGATGTCCCTGTGATTGACAGAGCAGAGGACATCTCTGTGGTGTAAAGTGAGGAGGATGTCCCTATGGTGTAGAGTGGGAGAATGTCTGTGTAGTAGACAGTGGTGAGGACTTCACTGTGGTGGAGAGTGAGAAGAACATCCCTGTGGTAAACAGTGGGGAGGACATCTGAGTAGTCGAGAGTGGATGTTCATTTGTGAAAGGTGGGGAGGACTACCCTGTGGTGGACAGTGGGGAAGATTTCCCTGTGGTGAACAGCATGGAGGATTCCACTGTGGTTGACAGTTGGGAGGACATCCATGTGGTGGACAGTTAAAAGGACATCATTGTGGTGGAAACTGTGATGTATGTACCTGTGGTGCATAATGGGTAAGACATCCCTTTGGTGGACAGTGGAAGGACATCCTTCTGGTGGGCAGTCAGGAGGACATTTCTGTGGTATACAGAGGGACATCCCTTTGGTGGACAGTGGAAAGGAAGTCTCTGTGGTGGAAGGTGAGAAGGACTTCACTCTGGTGGACAATGGGGAGGACATCCCTGTGGTGCACAGGAGGATGTCTTTGTTGTGGACAGTGAGGAGGACATTCCTGTGGTAGACAGTGTGGAAGACATCCCTGAGGTGGACAGTGTGGAAAATGTCCCTGTGGTGGTCAGTAAGGAGGACTCCCCTTTGGTGGATGGTGTGAAGGATGTCCCTGTGGTGCACAAGAGGACGTCCCTGTTGTGGACAGTGGGGAGGACATTACTGTGGTGCACTGTGAGGAGAACATCCCTGAGGTGGACAGTGTACAGGACATCCCTGTGGTGGACAGTGGGGACGATGTCCCTGTGGTGAACAGTGGAGAGGATTTCACTATAGTGTATAGTGGGGTGGATGTCCTTGTTGTGGGCAGTGGGGAGGAGGTCCCTGTGGTGGACAGTGCAGAGGACATCTTTGTGGTGATCACTGAGGTGGACATCCCTTTTGTGGACAGTTGGGAGGACATCCTTGTGGTGGACAGTGGGAGGATGTCCCTGTGGTGGTCAGTGGTGAGGACTTCCTTGTAGTACACAGGAGGACATTCCTGTGGTAGACAGTGGGGTAGACATCACTTTGGTGAAGAGGAGGACGTCCTGATGGTGGACAATGGGGAGGATGTCCCTGTTGTGGACAGTGGAGAGGACAACTCTTTTGTGGACAGTGGGGTGAGTTTGCTGTGGTGCACAGGAGGATGTCCCTGAGGGGAACAGTTTGGAGGATGTCCCTGTGCTGGACGGTGAAAAGGACGTCCCTGTTGTGGACAGTGGGAAGGATGTTCGTGTAGTGGACAGTGGGGAGGATTTCCCTGTGGATGACAGTGAGTAGGACACCACTGTGGTGGCCAGTGGGGTGGAAGTCTTTGTGGTGGACAGTGGGGAGGATTTCGTTGTGGTGCACAGGAGGAAGTCCCTCTGGTGGTCAGTTCAGAGGATGTTGCTGTGTTGGACAATGAAAAGGACATTTCTGTGGTGGACAGTGGAAAGGATTTCAATGTGGTGGACAGTGGCGAAAATGTCCTGTGTACTATAGGGAGGTTGTTCCTGTGGTGCACAGAAGGACGTCCCTGTTATGGACAGTGGGGAGGATGTCTCTGTGCTGGAAAGTGGGGAGGATTTCACTGTAGTGGACAGTGGAGAAAATGTTTTTGTTGTGGACCGTGGGCAGATCGTTCCTGTTGTGCACAGAAAAATGTCCTTGTGGTGGACAAAAAATAGGACATGTCTATTGTGGACAGTTGGGAGTATATCCCAGTGTTGGACCATGATGTTGACGTTCCTGTGGTTGACATTGGGGAGGACTTCTCTCTTGTGGACAGTGAAAAGGACATCCCTATTGTGGACAGTGGAAAGAATATCTGTGTTGTGGACAGGGGAGAGGATATCCCTGTTGTGGACAGGGGCAAGGACATCCCTGTGGTAGATAGTGGGGAGAACATCACTATGGTTGACAGTGGGGAGGACATTAGTTTGGTGTACACTTGGAAGGACTTCCCTGTGGTGGAGTGTCTGGAGGACTTCTCTTTGATGGACACTGAGAAGGACATTTCTGTTGTGGACTGTGGTTAGGATATCCATGTGTTGGACAGTGGAGAGGATATCCCTGTGGTGGACAGTGGAGAGGACATCGCTGTGGTTGACAGTGAGGAGGACATCTCTGTGTGGGACAGTGGGGAGGACATCCCTGTGGTGCACAGTGGGGAGGACATCACTGTCGTGGAAAGTGAGGAGGACATTTCTGTGGTGGACAGTGAGGAGGATATCCCTGTTGTGGATAGTGGGGAGTATATTATTAAGGTGAGCAATGGGGAGGACTTCTCTTTGGTGGACTGTGAGAAGGACATCCATCCCTGTTGTGGACAGTGGGGAGTATATCCCTGTGGTGGACAGGGGAGAAGATATCCCTGTGGTAGACAGTGGGGAGAACATCCCTGTGGTAGACAGTGGGGAGGACATTCGTGTGGTGGACACTTGGGAGGACTCTTCTGTGGTGGAGAGTGGGTAGGACCTCTCTTTGGTGGGCACTGAGAAGGACATCCCTGTTGTGGACTGTGGGGAGGATATCCATGTGGTAGATAGTGGACAGGATTTCCCTGTGGTGGACAGTGGAAATGACATCGCTGTGATTTACAGTGAGAAGGATGTCTTTGTGTGGGACACTGGAGAGGATATCACTGTGGTGGAAATTGAGGAGGATGTCTCTGTGGTAGACAGTGAGGAGGACATTCTGTTGTGGATAGTTGGAAGGACATCTCTGTGGTTGACAGTGGGGAGGACTTCTCTTTGGAGGACTGTGAGAAGGAAATCTCTGTTGTGGACAGTGCTGAGGATATCCCTGTGGTGGACAGTGGACAAAATATTCCTGTGATGGACAGTGGGAAGGACATCCCTGTGGTTTACAGTGGGAGGACTTCTCTGTGTTGGGCATTGGGGAGGACATTCCTTTGGGGCACAGTGGGGAGGATATCACTGTGGTGGATAGTGGACAGGATATTTTTGTGGTGGACAGTGGAGAGGACATCACTGTGGTTGACAGTGAGGAGGACATCCATGTTGAGGATAGTGGGGAGGACATCCCTGTGGTTGACAGTGGGGAGGACTTCTTTTTGGTGGACTGTGAGAAGGACATCCCTGTTGTGGACAGTGTGGAGGATATCCCTGTGGTGGACAGTGGACAGGATATCCCTGTGTTGGACAGTGGGGAGGACATCCCTGTGGTGCACAGTGGGGAGGACATCGCTGTGGTGTACAGTGAGTCGGAGGTCCTGTGGTAGACGGGGGAAAGACTTCCCTATGGTTGACAGTGGGGATGACATCCCCATGGTGATCAGTGAGAAGGATGTACCAGTGGTGGAAGGTAGAGAGGACTCCACTGTGGTGGACAATGAGGATGATGTCATTGTGTTGGCCAGTTGGGAGGACATCCCTTTGGTGGACAGTGGGGAGGACATCCCTGTGGTAGACAGTATGGAGGACTTTCCTGTGGTTTACAGTGAGAAGAACATCCCTGTTATGGCCAGTGCTGAGGACGTCTTTGTGGTGGACACTGAAGAGGATTTAACTGTGGTGGACAGCATGGAGGACGTCCTTGTGGTGGACCATGGGGAGGACATTCCTGTAATGCACTGAATGACATCCCTGTGGTGGATATTGGGGAGAATGTCCCCATGGTGGACAGTGTGTAGGACATCCCTGTGGTGAACATTGAGGAGGACGACTCTGTGGTAAACAGTGAGGAGGATGTACCGGTGGTGGACAGTGGGGAGGACATCCCTGTGTTTGACTTGGGAGGATTTTACTCTTGTGAACAGTGGGGTAAACATCCTTCTAGACAGTGGGAAGGATGTTGCTGTGGTGAACAGAAAAACGTCCCTAGGTGGATAGTGTGGAGGATGTTCTTCTGGTAGACAGTTGGGAAGATGTTTCTGTGGTGCACATGAGAACATCACTGTGGTGGACAATGAATAGGACTTCCCTATGTTGGACAGGTGGGAATACATCCCTGTGGTGGACATTGAGGAGTACATCCTTTTGGTGGACAGTTGGGAAGATGTCCCTGTGGTGAACAGTGGAAAGGACATCCCTGCTGTTGTCAGTGTGGAGGACTTTTCTGTGGTGGACAAGGGGGGGGACTTCTCTGTGCTGGACAGTAAAATAAATCATTGTTGTGGAGAGTGAAATGGATGTTTCTGTTGTGTACAGTGGGGAGGACAACCCTTTTGAGTACAGGGTGGAGGACATCTGTTTGATGGACAGTGGGGAGAACATCGCTGTGGTAAACAGTGTGGAGGATATCTCTATGGTGGAAGGTGAGGAGGGTGTCCCTGGGGTGAACAGTGAGGAGGTCGTACCTGTGGTATACTGTTGGGAGGATTTAACTATGGTAGACAGTGGAGAGGATGCCCTTGTGGAAAGTGAGAAGGATGTTCCTGTGTTGCACAGGAGGACATCCCTGTGGTGGACAGTGTGTAGAATGTCCCTATGGTGGAGAGTGGGTCGGATTTCTGTGTGGTGGACAGTGGGAAAGACGTCCCTGTGGTGCACAGGAGGAAGACCTTGTGGCTGACACTGGAAAGGAAGCCCTTGTGGTGGTCCACCAAGGGACACCCTCCTGTGCACCAAAAGAACATCCTCCCCAGGGTCCACCACAAAGACATCCTTTCCACTGTCTACCATAGGTATGTCCTCTTCACTGTCAACCACAGGTAAGTCCTACCAACTCTCCACAACAGCAATGTCCTCCTCACTGTCAACCACAGTGAGGTTCTTCTCACTGTCCACCACAGCAATATCCTTCTCACTGTCTACCACATGGATGTCTTTCTCACAGTCCACTACAGAAAAGTCCTCACCACTGTCCACCACAGATAAGTCTTATCCACTGTCCACCACAGGGACACCATTCCCACTGTTCTCTACAGGGATGTCCTCCTCACTGTCCACCACAGTGATGTCCTACCCACTGTAAACAACAGAGATGTTTTCCTCACTGTACATCACAGGGACATCCTTCCCAGTGTCCACCACAGGGACATCCTCCTCACTGTCTGCCACATAAATGTACTTCCCACTATTCACCACAGGAACGTCCTCTTCTCTGTCCACCACATAGAAGGCCTTCTGTTTAACACAGAGACCTACTCCCCACTGTCCACAATAGGGGTGTTGTCCACATTTACCACCACAGGAACGTCCACCACACTGTCCACCACAGGGATGTCTTTCCCACTCTTCACCATAGGGACATCCTCCTGACTGTCCACCACAGGGTCTTCCTCCTGTGCACCACAGGAAATCCTCCCCAATGTCCACCACAGAGAAATCCTTTCCACTGTCCACCACAGTCCTCCCAACTGTCCACCACAGGGATGTGCTCTTGTGGGGACGTCATTTCCACAGTCCAACACAGTGGCGTCCTTCCCAATGTTTACCACAGGGACTTTATCCTAAGTGTCCACCACATTGATGTTCTTCCAACTGTCCAACAAAGGGATGCGTTTTTGTGTACCACAGGGACGACCTTACCACTGTCTACCACAGGTGTGTTCTCCCCACTGTCCTTCACAGGGATGTCCTTCCCACTGTTCACCACATGGACATCCTCCTCACTGTGCACTACAGGGACACCCTCCTGCGCACCACAGGTACCTCCTTCCCACTGTCCCCCACAGTGATGTCCTCTCCACTGTCCACCATAGGTATGTTCTCCTCACTGTCAACCACAGGTAAGTCCTCCCAACTGTCCACAACAGCAATGTTCTTTCCACTGTCCACTACAGTGAGGTCCTTCTCTCTGTCCACCACAGTGATATTCTTCTCACTGTCCACAACTTGGATGTCCTACTCACAGTCCACTACAGAGAAGTCCTCCCCAATATCCACCACCAATAAGTCTTCCCCACAGGGATGTCCTCCCCTCCTTAAAACACAGAGATGATTTCCCCACTGTCCAAAACAGGAATATCCTTCCTACTGTCCACTAAAGAAAAGTCCTCCTCATTGTCCCTCACAGAGATGTTCTTTCCACTGTCCACCACAGGGATGTCCTTTCCACTGTAAACCACAGAGATGTTGTCCCCACTGTCCACCATAAAGACATCTTTCCCAGTGGTCACCACACGGAAGTCCTCCTCACTGTCAACCACAGAAATGTATGCCCACTGTCTAATACAGGGATATCCTCCTCATGGTCCACCACAAAGACGTCCCTCTGTGTAACAAAGAGACATACTCCCCACTGTCAAAAATAGGGGCATACTCCATATTGACCAACACAGGGATGTCTTCCACACTGTCCACCAAAGAAATGTCAATCCTACTGTCCACCAAAGGGGCATCCTCCCCACTGTCCACCACAGGGACTTCCTCCTGTTCACCACAAGAACATCCTCTCCAATGTACACCACAGAGAAGTCCTTCACATTGTCCACCACAGGGACATCCTCCACACAGTTCACCACTGGTGAATCTCCCCACTGACTACCACAGGTATGTCCTTCCCAGTGTTCACCACAGAGATGTTCTTCCCACTGTCCACCACAGAGATGTCCTCCCTAATTTTCACCACAGATATGTCCTCCTGTGTACCACAGGGACATCCTTCACACTGTCTACCACATTGGAGTCCTCACCACTGTGCACCACAGGGACATCCTCCTGTGAACCAAAGAGCCCTATTCCAAATTGTCCACCACAGGTATGTCCTCCCCACTGTCCACTAAAGAAATGTCCTCCTCAGTGTCTACCACAGAAACATCCTTCTCACTGTCCCTGACAGAGATTTCCTACCCACTATCCATCACAGTGATGTCCTCCCCACTGTAAACCACAGAGATATTTTCCTCACTTTCCACCACAGGGACATCCTTTCCCATCCTCCACACAGTCCATAACATGGAAGTCCTCCCCACTGAACACCACAGGTATGTCCTTCCCACTGTCCACCACAGAGATGTTCTTCAAAAAGTCCTCCACAGGGACGTCCTCCCCTCTGTCGACCACAGTGATATTCTTCCCACTGTTCACCAGAGAGAAGTCCTCTACACTGTCCACCACAGAGATGTCCTTTCCACTGTCCACCACAAGTACCTCTTCTCTACTGTCCACCACAGGGATGTCCACTCCACTGTCACCACAAGAATGTCCTCCTCACTGTGCACCACAGGTAACTACTCTGGACTGTCCACTAATGAGATGTCCTTCTCACTGTCCACCACAGGGACGTTCTTCTTATTGTCCACAACTGGGACATCCTCCTGTGCACCACAGGTACATCCTCCTCATTATCCACAACAAGGACATCCTTTCCACTCTCCACAACAAGGACATCCTATCCACTGTCCACCACAGTGAAATACTCCCCACTGTCCACCACAGGGACATTCTATTCACAGTCCACTACAGAGATATCTTCACCACTATCCACCATAATTATGTCCTCCTCACTGTTAACCACAGGTATGTCCTCTCAAATGTCCATCACAGCAACATCCTCTGTACTCTCCACCCCAGGAACATCCTCCTTGGTCCACTACAGAGAAGACCTCCCAACTGTCTGCCATAGGGAAGTTTCCTCACTGTCCATCATAGGAATGTCCTCCACTCCTTAAACCACATAGATGTTTTCCTTCCACTGTCCACCACACAGATGTTCTCCCAACCTTCCTCCACAGGGACATCCTCCCCACTGTCCACCACAGGGAGATGCTGTAGTATATGACACGGACATCCTTTCCACTGTCTACCACAGAGACTTCCTCCCCACTTTGCACCACAGTGAAATCCTCCCAACTGTCCACCACAAAGACTTCCTCCCCACTGTCCACTAGGGGTATATCCTCCTCACTGTTTACCACAGGTAGGTCCTCCCAACTGTCTACCCAGGAACTTCCTCCCCACTGTCCACCACATGGACAACCTCCCCACTGTCCACCAAAGGTATATCCTATTCACTGTCCACCACAGATACATCCTCCTCACTGTCCACTACAGAGAAGTCTTCCTTGCTGTCCACCACAGGGAAGTCCTCCCCACTGTCCACTACAGTGATGTCCTCCCCTCCTTAAACCACAAAGATGTTTTTTCCACTGTCCACCACAGGGACATTCTTCCCACTGTCCTCCAAAGGGACATCCTCTTCACTGTCCACTGCGGAAATATCCTACCCACTGTCCACCACAATGATGTCCTCCTCACTGTAAACCACAGAGATGTTTTCCCCATTTTCCACCACAGGGACATCCTTCCCACTGACCACCACAGGGACATCCTCCTCACTGTCCACCACAGAGGTGTCCTACCCACTCTCCACCACAGGGATGTCCTCCCCACTGTCCACCCAGGTAATGTCCTTACCAATGTCTATCACAGTGATGTCCTCCCCTCCTTAAACAACAGAGATGGTTTTTTCACTGGCCACCACAGGGACATTTTTCCCACTGTCCACCACAGGCACATCCTCCTCACTGTCCACCACAGGGATGGCCTCCCCACTGTCTACAACCAATATGTGCTTGCAACTGTTTTACACAGGACAAACTTTTCTCTGTCCACCTCAGAAATGTCTTGCTAAATGTCCAACACTGGAACTGTCCTTTCCACAGTCCACTACAATGTCTTCCCCCACCGTCCACCTCAGGGACATTCTTTCCACTGTCCACAACATGGAAATTTTCCCAACTCTCAACCAGAGGGATATCCTTCTCACTGTCCACCACAGGATGTCCTCCCCACTGTTCACCACATTGACGTCCTTTTCACTGTCCACCACTAAAATATCCTCCCCACTGTCTACCACAGAGATGTCCTCACTGTCTACCACAGAGAAGTCCTCCCCATTGTCCAAAACAGGAAAGTCCTCCTCACTGTCCACCTCAGGGATGTCTTTTTCACTGTCTACCAAAGAGATGTCCTCTCCACAAAGACCTGCTCCCCCCTTGTATACCACAGGAATGTCCTCCCCACTGTCCACCACAAGGAATTCCTCCCGACTGTCCACCATAGTGAAGTTATTCCCACTGTCCACAAAAGTGACATCCTCCTCACTGACCTCCACTGTTATGTCCTCTCCAAAGTCCACCACAGAGACCTGCTCTCCACTGTCCATAACAGGGATGTCCTCTCCACTGTCCAACACAGGGATGTCCTCCCCACTGTCCACCACAGAAAGTCCTCCCCATTGTCCACAACAGAGACATTCTCCCCATGCTCCACTACAGGGAAGTCTTCCCCAAAGTCCACCATAGAGAAATCCTTCCCACTGTCCATCACAGGGACATCCTCAACACAGTCCACCACAGGGTTGTCCTCACCACTGTCCACCACAGGGACTTCCTTCCCAGTGTCCACCACAGGGACATCCTCCCCACTTTGCACCACAGTGAAATCCTCCTAAATATCCACCACTAAGACTTCCTCCCCACTGTTCACCAGAGGTATGTCCTCCTCATTGTCCACCACAAGGAAGTCCTCCCAGCTATCCACCACAAAAACATCCTCCCCACTGTCCACCACATGGATGACCACCCCACTGTCCAACACATGGATGTCCTCCTCACTGTCCACCACAGAAATGTCCTCCTCACTGTCCACCACAGAGAAGTCCTCACCACGTTTCACCACAGAGATATCCTACCCACTGTCCACAACAGGGACATCCTCCCCACTGTCCACCACAGGAATATTTTCCCCACTGTCCACCAAAGAAATGTGCTCCACATTGTCCACCACAGGGATGTCCTTCACACTGTTCACCACAGGGAAATCCTCCCCACTGATCACTACTGTGACATACTTAAAACTGTCCATCACAGGGATGTCCTCCCCACTGTGCACCACAGGAATGTTCTCCACACTGTCCACAAGTTCTTCCTCCTTACTGTCCACCACAGTGAAATCCTCCCAACTGTCAACCACAAGGATGTCTTCCCCACTGTCCACCAAAAAGACATACTCCCAACTGTCCACCAGAGTAAAATCCTTCCCACTGTCCACCTCAGTGATGTCCTTCCCACTGTTTAAAGATGTCCTCTCCACTGTCCACCACAAGGAGGTCCTCCTCCCTGTGAACTACAGGTACAAACTTCTTACTGTCCACCACAGGGAAGGCCTCTCCACTGTCCACCACAGAAATGTCCTTTCACTGACCTCAACAGGGAAGTCCTCTTCCACTGTCCACCACAGGGGAAGTCCTCCCCACTGTCAACTCCAAGGATGTCCTCTTTACTTTCCACCACAGTGACATCCTCCCCACTTCCCACCAAAGAAACGTTCTCCCCACTGTTCACCACAGGGATGTCCTTTTCATTGTCCACAACAGGGATGTCCTCCCCACTGTCCACCACAGTAATGTCCTCAACTGTCCACCACAGGGACATCCTCCCTACTGTCCACTACAGGTGTGTCCTTCACACTGTCCACAACATAGATGTCCTCCTCACTGTCCACCACCGGGATGTCCTCCTCACAGTCCAATACAGAGACGTTCTCTCCACTGTCCACCACAGGGATGTCCTCCTCACTGTCAACCTCCAGGATGTCCTCCTCACAGTCCAACACAGATACATCCTCCCCAGTGTCCAGGAAAGTGAAATCCTCCCATTGTCCAACACAGAAAGTTCCTCCTAACTGTCCACCACAGGGATATCTTCCACACTGTCCTTCACAGTGACATCCTCCCCACTGTCCAGCACAGGGATGTTATCCTGTGCACCAGAGGGACATCCTTTCTACTGTCCACCACAGGGATATCCGCCTGTGCACCAGAGGGACATCCTCCCAACTGTCCACCACTTGGACATCTTGCTGATGGTCCACCAATGAGATATCCTCCCCACAGTTTAACACAGAGATGTTCTCACTGTCCTTCATATGGACGTCATCTCCACTGTCCACCACAGGTACATCCTCCCCATTGTCCACCACAGGGATGTACACCTAACTGTCCAATACAGGGATGTCCTCCCTTCTGTCACCACAGGGAAATCCTCCCCAATGTCCACGACAGGAATGTCCTACTCACTGTCCAACACAAGACATCCACCCAACTGTCCACCATAGAGATGTCCTCCTGTGCACCACAGGAATGTCCTACCCACCATCAACAAAAAGAACATCCTTTCCACTATCCAGCATA
Organism: Arvicanthis niloticus; assembly: GCF_011762505.2. NCBI lineage: Eukaryota > Metazoa > Chordata > Mammalia > Rodentia > Muridae > Arvicanthis > Arvicanthis niloticus. Next base: position 597,433 of record NC_047659.1, read on the forward strand.
GTGAAATCCTCCCCACTGTCCACCACAAAGACATCTTCCCCAGTGGCCACCACAGGGATGTCCATAACAGGGATTTCCTCCTCACTGTCAACCACAGGGAAGTCCTCCCCAATGTCCACCACAGGGATGTCCTCTCCACTGTCCACCACAGGGAAATCCTTCTCACTGTCCACCACAGGGACATACTCCTGACTGTCCACCACAGAGACGTCAATGCTACTGTCCATCACAGCGATGTCCTCTCCACTGTTCACCACAGGGACATCTTCCCCTCTGTCCACCAGAGGTACGTCCTCCACACTGTCAACCACAGGGATGTCCTCCCAAATGTAAACCACAGGTATATCATCCTCACTGTCCACCACAGGGACCTTCTTTTGTGCTCCACAGCAACATCCTTCCCACAGTTTACCACAAGACATCTTTCCAAGAGTCCACCACAGTGAAATCCTCCCCACTGTCCACCATAAAGGCATCTTCCCCAGTGGCCACCACAGGGATGTCCTCCTCACTTCCAACCACAGGGAATTTCTCCCCACTGTCAACCACAGGGACATCTTCCCACTTGTCCACCACAGGGATGTCCACCTTACTGCCCACCAGAGAAACGTCCTCCCACTTTCCACCACAGAAAAATTCTCCCCACAGTTCATGACAGGGACGTCCTCCTCACTGTCCACCGCAAGGATGTCCTCCCAATTGTCCACCACAGGAATGTCCTCCTGCATTATCCACCATAGTGAAATACTTTTCACTGTCCTACAACAGGAACTTCCTCCTCACTGTCCGACACAGAGAAGTCCTTCCCACTGTTGACCACAATGAAGTCCTCCCCACTGTCCACCACAGGGCTGTCCTACCAACTTTTTACCCAAAGGTCTCTCTACTATCCACCAGGGATGTCCTCCTCACTGTCCACAACAGGGATGTCCTCCCCAAAGTCCACAACAGAAACCTTCTCCACACTGTCCACCAAAAGATGTCCTCCCCACTGTCCACCACAGGGACATTTTCCCCAATGTCCACCACAGGGAATTCCTCCCCACTGTCCACCACATAAACCTTCTCCACAGTGTCCACCAAAAAGATGTCCTTCCTACTGTCCACCACAGAGACATTTTCCCCAATGTTCATCACAAGGAATTCCTCCCCACTGTCTAGTACATGGATGTCCTCCCCACTGACCACCACAGGGATGTCCTTTCCTTTGTCCAAAACAGAGACATGCTCCCCACAGTCCACCATAGGAGATATCCTCCCCACCAAGCAACACAAGGATTTCCTCCCCACTGTCTACTACAAATATGTCCTCCCACTGTCCACCACAGGTAGATCCTCCCCACTGTCCACCAGAGATGTGCTCTTTCCTGTCGAACATAGTGATGTCCTCCCAACTGTTAACCATAGTGATATCCTCCCAAATGTCCACCAGAGTGACTTCTTTCTGTGCACCACAGGAAAGTCCTTCCCACGTTCATCACAAGGACATCCTCCGCACTGTTCATCACAGTGAAATCCTCCACACTGTCCACCACAAAGTCGTCTTTCCACTGTCCACCACAGGTATGTCCTCCTCACTGTCAAACACAGGGATGTCCTATCAACTATCCACCACAGGGACATCCTTCACACTGTCCACCAAAGGGATGTCCTCCCCACTCTATACCACAGGGAAGTCCTTTCCAAGGTTCACAACAGGAACATTCTCCTCACTGTCCAACACAGTGATTTCCTCCTCACTGTCCACCACAGTAATGTCCTCCCAACTGTCCACCAGAAGGACATTTTCCACACTGTCCACCACAGGACACCCTCCTCACAGTCCACCACAGAGAAATCCCCCCACTGTCCACCACAGGAATGTCCTCCTAACTGTCCAACACAGGGATGTCCTCCCCACACTCCACAACAGGGATATCTTCCCCATTGTTCACAACAAAGACATCCTTCTTACTGTTCACCACAGGGATGTCCTCCACACTGTCCACCACAGAGTAGTCCTTCCCACTGTCCATCACAGGACAGTCCTCCCCACTGCCCACCACAGAGATATCATCCCCAAGGTAAACCACATAGATGTCCTTTCCAGTGTTCAGCACAAGACTTCCTTCCCACTGTTCACCACAGGGATGTCCTCCTCACTGTTCACCACAGAGATGTCCTACCCACTGTCCACCATAGTGATGTCCTCCCCACTGTACACCAAATGAAGTCTTCCCAACTGTCCACCACAGGGATGTTTTTGCCACTGTGCATCACAGAGACATCCTATTGTGTACCACAAGGATGTCCTTACCACTGTCCACTTCAGGGGTGTCCTCCCCACTGTCCAATACAGGGACATCCTTCCCACTATCCACCAAAGGGACATCCTCCCCACAGTGCACAAGGGGGACATCCTCCTCACTGTCCACCAGAGAAAATTCCTCCAAACTGTTTACGTAAAGACACCCACCTTATAGCACTATCTTCCCCACTGTTTACAACAGGGATGTCCTCAACACAGTCCACAACAGGGAACTCCCCCCCACTGTCCACCACAGGGTTGTCCTCCCCACTGTCACCCACAGGGATGTCCTCCTCACTGTTTACAACAGGAAAGTTTTCTCAACTATCCACTACAGGACTGTTTTTTACAGTCTAACACAGCGACATCCTCTCCAGTGTCCACCAGTGAGACATCCTCCCTACTGGCCACCACAGGGACATCATACCTTCTGTCCACCTAAGAAAAATCATTCCCAATGTCCATAAAAAAGACATCCTCCCAACTGTCCACCATAGGGACCTCCTCCCCACTGTCCACCACAGGGACGTCATACCCACTGTTTACCACAGAAATGTTCTTTCCACTGTCTAACACAGGGACGTCTGACCAAATGTAAAACAAAGGGACATCCTCCTCACTGTCCACCATAGGCCCGTGCTCCTCACTCTCCACCACAGAGACATCCTCCCCACTGTCCACCAGATGGACTTCCTCCCCTCAGTCAACAACAGGGACGTCCTCCCAACTGTCCACCACAGGGATGTCCTCCTCACTGTCCACCACAAGGAAGTCTTCCCCACTGTGCACCACAGGCCCGTCCTCCTCACTGTCCACCACAGGGACGTCCTTCCCACTGTCCACCAAAATATGTCCTCACCATTGTCCACAATGGGGATGTACTTTCCACTGTCCATCAGAGGGACATCATACACACTGTCCATCACAGGGACATCATACACAATGTCCACCACACGGATGTCCTCCCCACTGTGTACCACAGTGACATGTTGGAGACCGCACTAGTCCCACGTTGGGGTGGCCAAAAAGTGTCTCAGCCGGAGCAAAATGTTGAGGCCCGGGCTGACCCATGTTTGGGCAGCCACTGTATCCCGGCCCAAGCTGCTGCTCCGGTCTGCAGGTCAAGGTTCAGCAAGAGCGAGGGTGAGGGCAGATTCTACCTAATGTCTGATGTGTATGAATCTCTCTCTCTCTCTCTCTCTCTGGTCTGATGTCTGGTTCTGTCTTCTATAGTCTGATTCTAAGCCACGCCTCTAAGTTACACCTTTAATCATGCCCTTAGGTCTTGTCTCTAACTCTGATCTCTATACTTCTAAGTCACACACCTTTAATCTCACACACTTTTAATCTCACGCACCTTTAATCTCAAGGTACCTAAACCAAGATTATTGGAGTGTTCTCAGCTGTTGTAGGCTATTGTAATTCAAGTCTCATATCAGGGTATATGGCTCAAGATGGCTGCAAAGCTGATAGCCACTTTCTGCTAAAAGTCAGCCCCCAACAGGTCCCCTTTTTAAATTTATTTTCTTAAAATGGAAGGCTGGGAAAACTTACAGAAAGCGTGCCTGTCCTAGGTTGGAGCAAAGGACCCCAGCCTCACTTTCCCGTCCTTGTATACTCAACAGCCATTGGTTGAGCTCCTGTCTTAGGATGGTGAGGCCTCCCTTCTTTTAGGGGTAAGGGTCTCGGTATGCTCTCTTACCCATCACTGACTATCCAGCTTAGCGCGTAAGTTAGGGGATATACCTCATTAGTCTTGATGACAGAGGTTTTACAATCCCTTACTTCCAGCCTGTAATAATGGACCTGTGTGGATTTCATTTGAATAGCATCTCATACAAAAGCCATCAGTTTGTTGAACCGCATGGACCCAAAAGACAAGAGACTTAACAACGCCTGAATAGTTAGTATGACAGCAACACTTTTTAAAGGGCAACATATAACTCCCTCTATCAGAGGAGTAAAAAGTGTAAGCCTCTTCTATTCTGTTTATAAATGTCTTATATCAGAATCTAAATCTATAGAAATACAAAACTGATCATAGCTTTGATCTAAAGAAAACTAAGGAAATCCCTGTTCCTGCTCTAGTCAATCTCAAACCCAAAAAAACAACTATAGTAACTGTCGTAGTGGGTTTTCTCCTGGGTCTAAACAATCTAAATTCCCACTAAATCTAAAACAATCTAGTTCCCCACTAAATCATAAGTCAGGGAATCAAGAGTCCAATAGAGCCACCCTGGAGATATGGGTGGTGATGTCTCCTTCAGCACTGATAACTTCCCAAGTCAGGTTTACTTGTTGATCTGTTCCAGTTTGAAGGCAATTGTGAAGCATCTTCATGTTTCCTGTAAAGAAAAAAATGTGCTTCTCAGGGGGTTTCTCCTCCCTGGATTTGTTATTGTTGTCTATTTGTTTAATCAGTCTCTCTGGCAGCCAACGTGCAGCATCTGCAGTTTGGGAATATATGCAAACAGAACCTCTTCCCCAGATAAGCACTGGATCTGGCCCATTCCAGGTTCCAGTTAATGGGTCTTTCCAGAGGACTGTTGCAAAATTCTTTTTGGTATCAGGATGCCAGAATCTATCTGCAGCAGATTTTCCTTCAGAATCCAAATTTAAAAAATTTAAAATGAAGAGTGCATGATGAAGGATATTTCTGGGGGATCCCTTGGTAGGGTACCATTCCCCCTTTTTAATTTTTTCAAATTGACATTTAATGGTTTTATGTGCCCTTTTTACTATACCTTGGCCCTGTGGATTATATGGAATACCCATTTTATGTAGTATTCCCAATCTTTCACAAAATTGGTGGAAACTGGAGCTTGTATAACCTGGGCCATTGTAAGTTTTTATCTGTTTAGGCACACCCAATACAGCGATTGTAGCAAGCATATGAGCGATCACATGCTTGCTTGCTTCTCCAGTTTGTAATGTTGCATAGATGAAACCACTGTGTGTCTACACATACATGTATATATTTTTGCTTGCCAAATTCATTATAATGAGTAACATCCATTTGCCAGATACTGTTTGGTATCAGTCCCTTTGGATTTACACCCAAATGAGGAACTGGTAAAAGTTTAACACATGATTGACAATGTTTGACAATTTGTCTAGCTTGTTCTCTGGTAATTCTAAACATACCTTTTAAAGTTTTAGAATTAAGGTGATGTAACTCATGAGCCTTTATGGCCTTATCCAAGTTAGATTGTGAATCTGATAAAGTAACTGGAGCTATTCGAGTAGCTAGGTCTGCCTTGGTATTTCTTTCAGAGAGAGGACCTGGTAGCCCAGTGTGGGCTCTGAGGTGTCCTATACACTTTCTCCTCAAAATTAATTGTTGGCACTGTAAAAACAAATCAGCTGCTTCTGAGGAATGCTTTATTTGTGCAGCAGTTTCTAGCAGAGGGACAGACTGAGCTATATATGAGCTATCTGTATAAATATTAATAGTTTGATTTGGAAATGCTTGAAACACTGAAATAACAGCATGTAATTCAACCAATTGAGCTGATACAGATGATGTAGCAAAAGAGATTACTTGATCCTTAAAGGCATAAGCAGCTGTTCCTGATGAGGAACCATCAGTGAAAACTAGCAATGCTTCCTTGATAGGTTCATGTGCAGTACGAGATGGAAAAACAAATTCATGATGATTACAAAACTGAACCCATTTATCTGGTGGATAATGATTATGTATCTGACCAGAAAATGAAGCACATGCAATAGGCCAGACTTCAGAATTCTGCATAAGCCAATCAACCTGGTGCCTTGTATAGGCTTGTACTATGATATCAGGATCTTTTCCAAAATATTTTTGACTGTTATCTCTGCCTAACATAATTATATCTGCTATAGCTGCATAGTATGGATTAAGAACTTTCTTGGGGGATGAGGGAAGATGAACCCATAATATGGGTGCAGTTTGCCAAAAAAACTGCAGTAGGAGTTAATTTAGTGTTAAAAATAAGAAAATATAAAGGCTTAGAATAATTAATATGAGTTACAAATTGAGATGAAATAGCATTCTCTACCTTCTGTAAGGCTTTTCTACCCTCCTCTGTTAGAGCACTGCCAGATTTAGGGTCAGCATCTCCCTTGAGAATATCAAATAGAGGCTTCAATTCTCCTGTTGTAAGTTTGAAATATGGTCGTAGCCAATTAATATCTCCCAATAGTTTTTGAAAATCATTAAGTGTCTTAAGGGAATCAGTCCTCAGTGTGGCTTTACTATTAATAATACGTGGACCATTAATCTGAAATCCTAAATAGGTATATGGGTCTTGTAATTGCACCTTTTCTGGTGCTATTTGTAACCCTGCAGTCTGTAAAGCTGTTCTAAGATCATCAAAGCACTGGAGTACCTGTTTTCCATCTTTTCCAGCTATCAAAATATCATCCATGAAATGAATCATGTAGATTTACTTCCACATTTTTCTAACACCCTCTATGGCAGAAGCTACAAACTTTTGGCACAAGGTAGGACTGTTAGCCATACCCTGAGGCAAGACCTTCCATTGATATCTTTTCATAGGTTCCCTAAAGTTTATAGAGGGAACACTGAAAGCAAAACGTTTTCTATCATTAGGATGCAAGGGGATAGTAAAAAAACAGTCTTTTAAATCTATAACTATTTTATAATAACCTAAAGATATGGCCACCGGTGTGGGCAGCCCAGGTTGTAAGGTTCCCATTTTAATCACGGTTGCATTAACAGCCCTCAAGTCTTGCAGCAATCTCCACTTTCCTGACTTTTTCCTAATGACAAATATTGGGGTGTTCCAGGGAGAGTTACTCTCTTCTAAATGTCCTGCCTGTAATTGCTCCTGCACTAGCAACTGGGCAGCTTGTAATTTTTCGGTGGTTAGGGACCACTGATCCACCCAGATGGGCGAGTCCCCTTTCCAGGTAATGGGATCCGCACAACGTCCTAGGGGTGCAGCTGAATCAGTAGCCCCCATCAAAAATACCCCAAGCCTCTTCTTTCATTGTTACCATAAACCTCAGTAGGGTGAATAATTTCATCTTCACCTTTTCCTAATCCTTTGCCTGAGGAAGACTCAGAGTTTACCACTTGAGCCATGATTATTTCATTAGGGCTGCACATAATCAGTCCCAACTGGGATAACAGATCTCTGCCCCAGAGATTAATGGGAAGGCCTGAGATGACATAGGGTTGTATATTTCCTGTATTTCCTTCTTTATCTTTCCACGTTAGCACCTTAAAGCTTTGTAGTGGATTTTGACTTTGGCCAATACCTCTTAAATTGGTTAAGGTTGGGGTCAGAGGCCAGGTAGCAGGCCAATCACTTTGTTTTAGGATAGTCACATCACTCCTGTGTCAACCAAGCCTTGAAATGCCTTTCCATCTAGCCAAATTGTCATCATAAGTTTTTGTTTAACTATAGGCTGTACCCAGTATGCATCAGAGGAACCAAAACCTTGATCCCCTCTTTTAGGATTCTTATATTTGTGATTAGTAGGGTACAATGGAAGTAACAATAGTTGAGCGATCCTCTTTCTTGTAGGAATGGTGACTATGTTTTGAATTGCCTGTGCCATTACTTTAATCTCACCCTGATAATCATTATCTATAACTCCGGGAAAAATTTGTAGTCCCTGCATAGTAGTACTGCTTCTTCCCACTATCAGGCCAAACACATTTGGATAGAGCGGTCCAAACACTCCAGTGGGTAAGGCCTGAGGTCCCATTTCTGGGGTTAATACTGTGTGGGTGGCAGAAATGAGGTCTAGTCCTGTGCTTCCTGGTGTTGCTTGACTAAGTTCAGAAAGGGATTGGTGTTCACTGGTAGGACACTGACTGCTCCATAAGCCTGTTTTGGCTTGCGTCGGTTCGGGGCCTGGAGCTGGCCCCTGTTCCCGTTTCCCTGATTATGGGAAAGGGTATTACCTTGCGCATCTTGTTTAGACCTACAATCACTAGCCCAATGCCTTGCACGTTTGCAAATTCGGCAGAGCCCAGGCTGTTTTCTGGGCTGTCTCTGGCTTAACTCATTTTCTACTTTGCAATCTCTTGCAAAGTGTCCAGGCTTACCACATTTAAAACATGCCTTTCTGTCTTTACTTGTCAAAAAATCTCTTACTGATTTTCCTTGCATGGCAGCCGCCATAGCTAAGCCCTGTTGGTAAGAAGGACCTATGTCAGAACAGAGTCTGATGTACCCCGTAAGGTCTGTCTTTTTCCTATAAGGTCTAATGGCCGCTTGGCAGGCAGGATTAGCATTTTCATATGCAAGTTGTTTCACATAATCTACACCTGCCTCTGCATTACCAAAAATCCTTCCTGCTGTTGTCATTAATTGATGAACAAAATCAGAAAATCACTCATCAGGCCCTTGCCTGACTGTTGTTAAAGATGCACCAGGGTCTCTTTTTACTGGAAGTTTACGCCAAGCCTTTATGGCTGCATTTTGAATTTGAGCAAATAAACCTGGTTCATATTGCATCTGGTTATCACTAGAAGCAAATTGCCCTTCTCCTACTAAGGCATCAAAGGACCAACCATTACTGTCTACCACAGAAAAATCCTCCCCACTCTCCACCACAGGGACATCCTTCACACTGTCCACCACACAGATGTCCTCCACACTGTAAACCACAAGGATGTCCTCCACACGGTCCGAGACAAAGATGTCCTCCCCACTGTTCTAAACAGGGACATCCTCCCCACTGTCCATCCCATTGATATCCTCCCCACTGTCCACCACAGTGTCGTCCTCCTATGCACCAAAGGAATGTTGCCCCACTGTCCACCACAGAAACTACTTTCCCACTGTCCACAATGGAGATGTTCTCCCCAGTGTCCACCAAGGGGACATCCTTACCTCTGTCCACCACAGGGATATCTTCCCCACTGTCCACCACAGGTATGTTCTTCCCACCGTCCAACACAGAGATGTCCACCTCACTGTCCACCCCAGGGATGATTCCCCACTGTCCACCACAGGGATGTCCTCCTGTATACCACAAAAATGTCCTTACCACTGTCTACCACAGGGGCATCCTCCTAACTGTCACCACAGGGTCGTGCTTCCCACTGTCCACCACAGGAACATCCTCCCTACAGTGCACCACAGAGACATCCTTCTGAGCACAACAGGGACATCCTCACCACTATCCACTACAGAGATGTCCTTTGCCCTATCCATCAAAGGGACGTCTTTCCCACTTTCCACTGGAGAGTCGACCTCCTGTGCACCACAGAAATGTCCTCTCCACTATTCTCAAGGACAGGACATACTCCCCAGTATCCACTACATTGAAATCCTCCCCACATTCCACAACAGGGATGTCCTCCCAACAGTTCACCTCAGGGATATTCTCCCCACTGTCCAACACTGGGATGACCTACCCACTATCTTCCATAGAAATGTCCTCCCCATTTCCCACCACAGGGACATCCTTCCCACTGTCCACCACAGGAATGTCCTCCCCACTGACCACCAAAAATGTATCCTCCCCACTGACCACCACAAGGATGTCCTTCTAACTTTCCAAGGCAAAGATGTTCTTCCCATTGTTCACAAGAGGGACATCCTCCCCACTGTCCACCACAGAGATGACCTCCCAAGTGTCCACCAGAGGGACATCCATCCATGGTTCTCCACAGAGACTTTTTTCCCACTGTGCACCAAAGGGACATCTTTCTGTGCACGACAGGGATGTCCTCACTACTGTCTACCACCGAGATGTCCTCCTCACTGTCCACCACATGGACGTCCATCCCACTGTCCACCACAGGGATGTCCTCTTCACTGTCCACCACATGGCTCTCATCCCCATTGTACACCTTAGGGACATATCTCCACAGTCCACCATAGTAGTGTCCTCCCCAGTGTCCACCAGAGGGATGTCTTCCCCAATGTCCACCATAGAGACATACTCCACACTATCCACATCAAAGACATCCTCTCCACTGTCCACTATACATATGTCCTCCTCACTGTCAACCACAGGGAAATCCTCTCCACTGTCCACCACAAGGATGTCTTCCCCATTGTACACTACAGGAAAGTCCTTCCCACTGTTTACCACAGGGACGTCCTTCCCACTGTCCAACACAAGGACGTCCTTCCCACTGTCAACCACCCGGACCTCCATCCCAGTGTCCACCACAGGGATATCCTCCCCACTGTCCAGCACAGGGAAGTCTTTTCCACTATCTACCACAGGGACATCCTCCCCACTTCCCAAAACAGGCACTTTTTCACACTGACAATCTCAGGAACATCCTCCTCACTGTCCACCACAGAGATGTCCTTCCCACTGTCCACCTAAGGGATGTCCTCCTTCCTGTCTTCCAGGGGGACAATAGGGATGTTCTTATCACTGTCCACCCCAGAGATGTCCAATGCACTCCACAATACAAGGACATTCTTCTCACTGTCCATGAAAGAGACATTGTCTTGTGCACCACAGGAACATTGCCCATACTGTCAACAAGGCTGTCATCTGCACTGTCCACCACAGTAAAATCCTCCCCACTGTCCACAACAGGGATGTGCTCCCCACAGTCCACCACAGGGACATTCTTCCCACTGTCCACCACAGGAAGGCCCTCTCCACAGTCCACCACAAGGACATCCCTCCCACTGTCAACCACAGGGATGTTTTCCCTACAGTCCACCACAGGTACATTCTTCCCACCATCCACCAAAGAGATGTCTTCCACTCTCTCCACCATACGGACATCCTTCCCACTATCTACCACAGGGAGGTTCTCCAGTCAACCACAGGAACATCCTTTCCACTGTCCACCACATGGATGTCCTCTTCAGTGTAATCCTCCAAACTATCCTTTACAGGGACATTCTTCCCATGGCCTACCACAGTGACATCCTCCCCTCTGTCCACCACAGGGACACTGTAGACCACAGAGATGTCCTTCCCACTGTCCACCAAAGAGATGTCCTTCCCAGTGTCCACCACAGGGACATCCTCCAACCTGTCCACCAGATGGACATCCTCCCAACTCTCCACCACAGAGACATCCTTACCACTTTCCACAACAGGGAGGCTTTCACCACTGTCCACCACAGCGACATCCTTCCCACTGTCCACCACAGGGAGATCTGCTCCACTATCCTCCACAGTGATGTACGCACCACTGTCCAACACAGAGACGTCCTTCCCACTGTCCACCACAGGGAGGTCCTCTCCACTGTCCACCAAAAGGGACATTCTTTCAATTGTTCACAACAGGGACATCCTCCCATTGTCCACAACAGGGACGTCCTTCACACTGTCCACAACAGGGACATCCTTCCCACTGTCCACCACAAGAATGTCCTTTCCACTGTCCACCACAAGGACATCCTCACCAATGTCCACCAAAGAGACATCTTTCCCACTGTCCACCAAGGGATGTTTTCCCCACTCCACAACAGGTACATTTTTCCCACCATCCACCATAGAGTTGTCAACCCCACTGGAAACCACAGGGATGTTTTACCCACTGTCCACCACAGGGAAGTCATCCTGTGTACATCAAGGGTGTCCTTACCACTGTCAACCACAGGGTATTCTGCAACAATTTCCAGCATAGTGAAGTCCGTCTCACTGTTCATCACAGGGACATCCACCCACGGTGCACCAGAGGGATGTCCTCCTGTGCAGAACAGGGATATCCTCACCACTTTGCACTACAGGGACATCCTTTCCACTGTCCACTAAAGGGACGTCTTTCCCACTGTCCACCAGAGCAAGATCCTTTTCACTCTCCACCACTGGGAAGTCCACTCCACTGTCCAACAAAGGCACGTACTTACCACTGTCCACCACAGGGAAGTCCTCCCCACTGTCCCCCGCAGGAACATCCTCCCCACTGTCCAGCACAGAAACGTCCTTCCCACTGTCTACAACAGGGACGTGCTCCCCACTGTCCTCCATAGGGACATCCTTTCCACTGTCCACCACAGGAAGACCCTCTCTACAGTCCACCACAGAGACATTCCTCCAACTGTCCACCAAAGGGATGTTTTCCCTACAGTCCACCACAGGTGCATTCTACCCACATTCCACCAAAGAGATGTCCACCCCAATGGCCACCACAGGGAATTCCTCCTGAGTACCAACAGGACGTCCTTACCACTGTCCACCAAGGATTATTCTCACCAATGTCCACCACAAGGACATCCTTCCCACTGTTCACCACAGGGACATCCTCCACACAGTGCACCACAGGGACATCCTCCACACAGTGTACCACAGGGACATCCACCTGTGCACACCACGGACATCCTCACCACTGTCCAGAACAGAGATGTCCTCTGCACTCTCCACCATATGGACATTCTTTCCACTATCCACCATAGGCAGGTTCTCCAGTCCACCACAGGAACATCCTTCCTACTGTCCACCACACGGATGTCATCTGCAGTGTAATCCACAGGGATGTCCTCCTAACTGTCCACTAGAGAGAAGTACTCCACACTATCCACCACATGGACATCCTTCCCATGGACAACCTCAGTGACATTCTAACCTCTGTCCACCACAGAAACGTCATACCCACTGTCCACCACAGAGAGGTTCTCCCTTCTGTCTACCACAGGGAGTTCCTTTAACTGTCCACCACAGGGTCTTCCCCTCCAATGTCCACCACAGGGACATCCTTCCCACTGTTCACCACAGGAACATTTTTTCCACTGTGCACCACAGTGACATCCTCCTGTGCACAACAGAGATGTTCTTACCACTATTCACCCCAGAGATATCCTCTGCACTCCCCACTACAATGACATACTTCCCACTGTCCACCAAAGAGACATTCTCTTGTGCACCACAGGAACGTTGTCTTTACTGTTCACAAGGCTGTCATCTGCATTGTCCACCACAGTGAAATCCTCTCAACTCTCCACCACAGGGACGTCCTCTCAACTGTTCACAACAGGGATGTCCTCCCAAGTATCAAACACAGTGACATCCTTCCCACTGTATACAACAGGGACATCCTCCCCACTGTGCACCAAAGGGACATCGTCCTGTGCACAACATGGATGTCTTAACCACTGTCCACCACAGATATGTCCTCCGCACTCTACACCATTTGGACATCCTTATGACTATCCACCACAGGGACAATCTCCAGTGCACCACAGTAACGTCCTCCCCACTGTTTACAAGTACGTCCTCCCCACAGTCCACCACTGGGATTTCCTCCCCACTGTCTACAACAGAGATGTCCTTCCCATTATCCACAACAGAAAGTCCTCCCAGCTGTCCACCACAGTGATGTCCCACCCACTGTCAACCTCAGTGACATACTCCCCTCTGACCATCACAGGGAAGTCCTTCCCACTGTCCACTACAGGGAGGCTTTCTCCACTGTCTACTAGAGTGACATCCTTCCCACTGTCCACCACAAGGAGATCTTTCCCAATGTCCACAACAGGGACATTTTTCCCACTGTCCACAACATATATGTCCTCCCCACTGTCCACCACAGGGACCTTATTCCCACTGTCCACCAAAGGGAAGTCCTCTCTTCTGTCCACCACAAGGATGTTCTTTCCACTGTCCACAACAAGGATGTTCTCCCCACTGTCCACAACAGGGACGTTCTTCCTAATGTCCACCTCAGTGACATCCTCTCTTCTGTCCACCACAGGGACATCCTTCCCACTGTCCACCACAGTGTGGTCCTCCCCACTGTCCAACAGAGTGACATGCTTCCCACTGTCCCCCACATGGAGTTCTTTCCCAATGTCCACAACAGGGACGTCCTTCCCACTGTCCACAATATAAATTTACTTCCCACAGTCCACCACAGGGACCTTCTTCCCACTGTTCACCACAGGGAGGTCCTCTCTACTGTCCACCAGAGGGATGTTCTTTCTACTGTACACACCAGGGACATCCTCCCCACTGTCCGAAACAGAAAGGTCCTCCCTGCTGTCCACCACAGGGATAGTCTTCCCTCTGTCCACCTAAGTGACGTTATTTCCTCTGATGACCACAGAAATGCCCTTCCCACTGTCCACCACAGGAAGTTCCTCCCCAATGTCCACCAGAGGAACATCTTTTCCACTGTTCACCACAAGGAGGTCATTCCCAATGTCCACAACAGGGACGTCCTTCCCACTGTTCACAATATAAATGTCCTTCTCACTGTGCAACCCAAGGACCTTCTTCCCACTGTACAACACAGGGAGATATTCTCTACTGTCCACCAAGGTGATGTCCTTTCCGATGTACACCACAGGGCCATCCTCCCCATTGTCCATAACAGGGACGTCCTTTCCACTGTCCACCACAGAGATGTCATCCCAACTGTCCACCACAGGAACGTCCTACCCATTGTCCATCACAGAAATGACCTCCCCACTCTCCACCACATGGACGTCCTCTACACTGTCCACCACAGGGATGTCCTCACAACTGTCTTCCACAGGAACGTCCTTCTGACTATCCACCAAAGTGACGTCCTTCCCACTGTCCACCACAGGGACATCCTCCAAATTGTCCAACACAGAAAATTCCTCCCCATAGTCCGACAGAGTGACATGCTCCTCACTTTCCACAACAGGGACTTTTTTGCCACTGTCCACCACAAGGACGTCCTTCATACAGTTCACCACAGAGAGGTCCTCCCTGCTATCAACCAAATGGACATTCTTCCCAATCTCTACCACAGAAACGTGCTCCTCACTGTCCACCACCTTGATGTCCTTCACACTGTCCACCACAGGAACATCCTTTCCACTGTCCAAAACAGGGACGTTCTCCCCAGTGTCCATCACAGGGACATCCTACCCACTGTCCAACACAGGGATTTCCTCCCCACTGTCCACCACAGGGATATCTATTCCACTGTCCACCACAGGGACTTCCTCCCCAATGTCCACCACAGAGACATTCCTCCCACTGTCCAACACAGGGATGTTTTCCCCACAGTCCACAACAGGTCCATTCTTCCCACCATCCACCACAGAGACATCCACACCACTGGACACCACAGGGATGTTTTCCCCACTCTCCTCTACAGGGTCATTCTTCTGTATACCACAAGGATGTACTTACCACTGACCACCACAGGGATATCCTCAATAATGTCCAGCTAAGTGACATTCTTCCCACTGTTAACCAAAGGGACATCCTCCTCTCTGTGCACCACAAGGACATCCTCCTGTGCACAACAGGGAAGTCCTCACCACTGTGCACCACAGGGACATTCTTTCCACTGTCCAACACAGGGACGTCTTCCCCACTGTCCACCAGAGGGAGGTCCTCCTCAATGTCCACCACAGTGACGTCCTTCCCAATGACCATCTGAGTGATGTCCTCTCCTCTGTCCACTACAAGGACGTCCTACCCACTGTTCACCAGAGGGAGGTTTTTGACACTGTCCACTCCAGGGACTTCCTCATGTGTACTACAAGGACATCCTTAACACTGTCCACCACAGGGATGTCCTCCCCGCTGTCAACCACAGGGACATCCTTTCCACTGTCTACCACAAGGATGTCCTTCTTACTGTCCACCACAGGGACATCTCCCCCACTGTCTACCACAGGGATGTCCTACCCACTGTTCACCAGAGGGAGGTTTTACTCACTGTTCACTTCAGGAATATACTCCTGTGTACCACAAAGACATCCTTAACACTGTCCACCAGAGGGTTGTCCTCACCAGTGTCCAGCACAGTGACGTCCTTCCCACTGTCCACCACAGGGACATTATTTTTACTGTCAACCACAGAAAACTCTCATCACTGTCCATGACAGGTATGTTTTCGCACTGTCCTCCACAGAGAGATCCTCCATGCTCTCCACCACAGAAACGAACTCCCCACTGTCCAAAAAAGGGATGACCTTCCCACTGTCCACCACAGAAACGTTCTTCCCACAGTCAACCACAAAGAACTCATCCCCACTGTCCACCACGTGGATGTCCTCCCCACTGTCCATCAGAGGGAGGTCCTGCACACTGTCCATCAAAAGACATCCTCCCCACTTTCCACAAAGGGATGTCCTTCTCACTGTCCACAACAGGGTAGTTCTCCCAACTGTAAACCACAGGGATATCCTTCCCAATGTCCACCAAAGGGATGTTTTTCCAACTGTCTACCACAGGGACATCCACCAAAGGGACATCCTCCCCAATGTACACCACATGGATGTCCTCCCCACTGTCTACCACAGGGACATACTTCCCACTACCATAGGTAGGTCCTCTCCACTGTCCACCACAGGGATGTCTTTCCCACTGTCCACCACAAAGAGGTCCTCCATGCTGTCCACAACAGGGACATCATTCAAACTGTCCACCACAAAAACATCCTCTGCACTGTCCAAAAAGGGACATCCTTCCCACTGTCCACCACAGAAAAGTCCTTCCCACAGGGACATCCTCACCACTGTCCACCCCAGAGATGTCCTACATACTCTCCATTACAGGGACATACTTCTCAGGGTCCAGCAAAGGGATGTTCTTTTGTGCAACAAAGAAATGTCCACTACAGATATGTCCTCCTCACTGTCCACCACAGGGCCGTCCTCCCCACTGTGCACCACAGGGATGTCCTTCTCACTGTCCACCACAATGACATCCTTCCCAATGTCCACTACAGGGACATCCTACCCACTGTTCACCAGAGGGAGGTTTTTCTCACTGTCCCCTCCAGGGATGTCCTCCTGTGTACCACAAGGACATCCTTAACACTGTCCACCACAGGGATGTCCTGCCCACTGTCAACCACAGGGACATCCTTTCCACTGTCCACTACAAGGATGTCCTTCCTACTGTCCACCACAGGAGCATCCTCCCCACTGTCAACCACAGGGATGTCCTACCCACTGTTAACCAGAGGGAGGTTTTCCTCACTGTCCACCTCAAGGACGTACTCCTGTGTACCACAAAGACGTACTTAACCCTGTCTACCACAGAGTCTTCCTCATCAATGTCCAGCACAGTGATGTCCTTCCCACTGTCCACCACAGGAAGGTCGTCTCCACTGTCAACCACGGGACTTTTTTTTACTGTCAACCACAGAAATGTCTCATCAATGTCCACCACAGGGACATCTGTCCCACTGTACTTCACAGAGAGACCCTCCATGCTCTCCACAACAGAAACATCCTCCCCACAGTCCACAAAATGGACGTCCTCCCCACTGTTCACAACAGGGACATCCTTGCCACTGTCCACCACAGAGATGTCCTACTCACTGTCAACCACAGTGAGGTCCTTCCCACAGTACACCACAGGGACATACTCCCCACTGTCAACCACAGGGATGTCCTTCCCACTGTCCACCAAGGGATGTTTTTCCCACTGTCCACCAAAGTCATGTTCTTCCCACTGTCCACCAAAAGTACGTCCACAAAACTGTCCACCACAGGGAGGTCCTCTCCACTGCCCAACACAGGGACCTCCTCCCCACCATTCATAACTGTGATTTCCTTTCCACTGTCCACCATATGAAGGTCCTCTCCACTTTTGACCACAACGATGTCCTTTCCACTGTCCAACACAGAAACCTCCTCATCACTGTCCACAACAGGGATGTCTTTCCCACTGTCCACCAGAGAGAGGTTATCCCTACTGTCAACCACAGGGACATCCTACCCACTGTCTACCACAGGGAGTTCCTCCGCACTGTCCACAACAGTGATGTCCTTTCTACGGTCCACAAAAGGGATGTCCTTCCCACAGTAAACCACAGAGATGTCCTCCCAACTGTCCGCCACAAGGACATACTCACCACTGTCCATCACAGAAACATCCTTCCCACTGTCCACCAAAGGGACGTCCTTCCCACTGCCCTACAAAGAGAGGTCCTCACAACTGTCCACCACAGGTACATCCTTCCCAGTGTCCACCACAAGGACATCCTTCCCACTGTCCACAACAGGAACATCCTTTATACTGTCCACCAATGGGACATCATTCCCACAGGAAACCACAGAGACATCCTCCCAACTGTCTACCACAGGGACATCCTCCCCACTCTCCACAACTGAAACGTTTTTCCCATTGCCAACCAAAGGTACGTACTTCCCACTTTCCACCAATGGGACTTCCTTCCCACTGTCCTCCAAAGGGAGGTCTTCACAACTATCCACCAGAGAGACATCCTTCCCACAGTTCACCACAAAGAAATCCTCCCCACTGTGCACTACATTGACATCCTTCTGTGCACACAAGGGACGTGTTCACCACTGTGGATAAAAGGGACATCCGTTCCACTGTCCACAACAGGGACGTCATTCCCACAGTCCACCACAAGGAACTCCTCCCCACTGTCCACCACAGGGACGTCCTCCCCACTGTCCATTAGAGGGAGTTCCTCCCCACTATTCAACAAAGGGATGTCCTCCCCACTTTCTACCAAAGAAACTTCCTTCTCACTGTCAGCAGCAGGGACGTTCTCCCAACTATAAACCACAGGGACATCCTTCTCACTGTTTACCACAGGGATATCCTCCCCACTGTACACTAGAGGGAGTTCCTTTCCCCTGTCCATCACAGAGACTTTCTTATTACTGTCCACCACAGGGTCTTCCTCACCAATATCCAGCACAGTGACATCCTACCCACTGTTCACCACAGGGACATCCTCAACACTCTGAACCACAGGGACATCCACCTGTGCAAAATAGAGTGGGCCTCACCATGGTGCACTACAGGGACATCCTTTCCACTGCCCACAAAAGGGACATCCTCCCCACTGTCCAACACAGAGAGCTCTTTCACGCTGTTTACCACAGATACGTCTTTTCCACAGTCCACCATAGGGACATCCTTCCGACTATCCATCAAAGAGATGTACTTCCCACTGTCCACCAACGCGACCTCCTTCCCATTGTTGAACAAAGGGATGTCCTTCCCTCTGTCCACCACAGAAACATCCACCAAACTGTCCACCACAAGGACATCCTCCCCACTGTCTACCACAGGGTCATCCTTCCCACTATCCAAAACAGAGATGTCCTAACCACTGTCCACCACAGTGAGGTCCTCTCCACTGTAAATCACATGGACATCCTGTTTTCTGTCCACCACAGAAACATCCTCATCACTGTCCACCACTGGGACTTCCTTCCCACTGTCCACACAGGAAGGTCCTCTCCACTGTCGACCACAGGGACATCCTTTCCACTGTCCACCACTGGTACGCCCTTTTCACTTCCATCAAAGTGACATCCTTCCCACTGTCCACCACAGGGGCGTCCTCCCAACTGTCCACCATAGGGACTTCCTCTCCATTGTCAACCACAGGCATGTCCTTCTCCCTGTCCACA
Organism: Arvicanthis niloticus; assembly: GCF_011762505.2. NCBI lineage: Eukaryota > Metazoa > Chordata > Mammalia > Rodentia > Muridae > Arvicanthis > Arvicanthis niloticus. The sequence goes on from NC_047659.1 coordinate 616,984, forward strand.
ACAGCAACTTACTTCCCACTGTTCACTGCAGGGACGTCCTTCCCAAAGTTCACCACAGTGACGTTCTAACCACTGTCCACTACTGAGACTTCCTTACCACTGTCCACCTCAGGAAGGTCCTCTCCACTGTCAACCACAGGGACGTCCTTTCCACTGTCCACCACAGGGACGTCCTCCACACACTCCACCACAGGGAGGTCCTCCCCACCTTCCAAAACAGTAATGTCCTCAACGCTGTCCACAACAGTGACGTCCTGTCCAATGTCCAATAAAGGGATGTCCTTCCCTCTGTACACCACAGGGACATCCTCACAACTGTCCACCACAGGGACATCCTTCCCACTGTTTGACCACAGGGATGTCCTCCCCACTGTACACTAGAGGGAGGTCCTTTCCCCTGTCCACCACAGAGACTTCCTTACCACAGTCCACCACAGGGTCTTCCTCACCAATATGCAGCACAGTGATGTCCTACCCACTGTTCACCACAGGGACATCCTCAACACTCTGAACCACAGGAATATCCACCTGTGCACAATAGGGTGGGCCTCACCATGGTGCACTACAGGGACATCCTTTCCACTGTCCACAAAAGGGACGTCCTCCCCACTGTCCAACACAGAGAGGTCTTCCCCGCTGTTTGCCACAGATACATCCTTTCCACAGTCCACCATAGGGACATCCTTCTGACTATCCATCAAAGAGACATACTTCCCACTGTCCACCAAGGAGACCTCCTTCCCATTGTCAAACAAAGGGATGTCCTTCCCTCTGTCCACCACAAGGACATCCTCCCCAGTGTCTACCACAGGGTCGTCCTTCCCACTATCCAAAACAGGGATGTCCTAACCACTGTCCACCACAGTGAGGTCCTCTCCACTGTAAACCACATAGACATTCTGTTTTCTGTCCACCACAGAAACATCCTCATCACTGTCCACCATAGGGATGTCTTTCCCACTGTCCTCCACAGAGGGATCCTCCCGCTGTTCACCACAGGGATGTCCTTCCCAAAGTCTACCACAGAAACATCCTCAGCAGTGTCCAAAAGAGAGACATTCTCCCCACTGTCCAACACTGGGAAGACCTACCCACTGTCTACCACAGAGAGGTCCTTCCCACTGTATACCAAAAGGACATATTTCCCTCTGTGAATCAAAGGGACGTCTTTCCCACTGTCCACAACAGGAACATACTCCCTTCTGTCCACCATAGGGACGTCCTTCCCACTGTCCATTACAGAGAGTTCCTCTCCACTGTCTACCACAGAAACAGCCTCCCCACTGTCCACCACAGGGATGTCATTTCCAATGTCCACCACAGAACCGTCCTCATCACTGTCCATCACAGGGATGTCTTTCCCATTGTCCACCAAAGAAAGGTCCTCCCTAGTGTCCACCACAGGGATGATCTACCAACTGTCCACCACAGGGACATCCTCCCCACTGTCCACCACAGGAACATAATTCCCACTGTCCACAAGAGGGACGTGTGAACCATTGTCTACCACAGTGACGTTCTTCCCAATGTCCACCACAAGGAAGTCCTCCCCACTATCCACCACAGGGATGTCCTTTCCACTGTCCACCAAAGGGACATCCTTCCCATATTTAACCAAAGGGATGTCCTCCAAGTTGTCCACCACAGGGACATACTCCCCACTGTCCACCACAGGGATATCCAGCCCATTGTCCACCAGAGGGACATTCTCTCAACTGTCCACAACAGGGACATCCTTCCCCCTGTTCACCATAGAAATGTCCTCCCTGCTGTTTACCACAGGGACTTCTGTCCCACGGTCCACCAAAGAAAAAGTTCTTTCTACTGTCTACCAAACAAACAATCTACCAACTGTCCACCACAGGGACATCCTCCCCACTGTCCAGAAGAGAAAATTTTTCTCCACTGTCCACCACAGGTATGTCCTCACCACTGTCCACCACAGAGATGTCCTTTCCACTGTCAACAACAAGGATGTGCTAACCACTGTCCACCACAGTGACTTTCTTCCCACTGTCCACCACAGGGATGTCCTCCCCACTGTCCACCACAGGGGTGTCCTTTCCACTGTCCACCAAAGTAATATCCTTCCCACACTCAACCACAGGGACATCCTCCAAATTGTCCACCACAGGGACATCCTCCCCATTGTTTATCACAGGACATCATGCCCAGTGTCTACTAGAGGGACTTTCTCTCAACTGTCCACAACAGGGACGTCCTTCCCTCTGTTAACCACAGAAATGTCCTCCCCACTGTTTAACACAGGGACGTCCTTCCCAGTTTCCACCAAAGAAAGTTTCTCTCCACTGTACACCACGAGGACATCCTTCCCATGGTCCACCAAAGAAAGATGATTTACCAACTGTCTACCACAGAAAAATCCTCCCAACTGTCCTCCACAGTGACCTCCTCCCCACTGTCCAGCAGTGGGAGTTCCTCCCCACTATCCACCACAGGGTCGTCCTCACCACTGTCCACCAAAGGGACTTACCACTGTCCATAAGAGGGACGTTCTCCTATTGTCGACAATAGTGACATCCTCCCCACTGTCCACCTCATGGAGGTCTTCTCCACTGTCCAACACAGGGATTTCAATTTTACTGTCCACCACAAAAACATCTAACCACTGTCCACCATATGGACGTCTTTCCCACAGTCCTCCAAAGAGATCCTCCTCGCTCTCCACCACAGGGACATCCTTCCCACAGTCTACCACAGAAACGTCCTCCCCACTGTCCAAAAAGGGATGTTTTCCCCACTGTCCAACACAGGGGCTTCCTATCCACTGTTTACCACAGGGAGGTTCTCTCCACTCTCCACCACAGAAACGTCCTATACACTGTACACCAAAGGGATGTCCTTTCCTCTTTCCATCAATGGGAAGTCCTTTCCAATGTCCACCACAGGGATATACTCTCCACTGTCCACCACAGGAAGGTCCACCCTACTGTCCAAAACAGGAACTTTGTTTCCACTGTCCACAAAAGTGACGCCCTTCACACTGTCCAAAAAAGTGACGTCCTCCACACTGTCCACAATAGAGACATCGTCACTACTGTCTACCATAGGGACATACTCTACACTGTCCACCACAGGGATGTCCTTTCCACTGTCCACCAAAGGGACATCCTTCCCACACTTAACCAAAAGGATGTCCTCCAAGTTGTCCACCACAGGAACATACTCCCCACTGTCAACCACAGGGAGGTCCGCCCTACTGTCCACAGCAGGGATATCCTCCCCACTGTCCACCACAGGGACAATCATTCCTCTGTCCAACAATGGGACATCTTTTTCAATGTCCACCACAGGGACATACTCTCCACTTTCCACCACAGGGCAGTCCACCCTACAGGGACTTTCTTCCCACTGTCCACCATGGGGATGCCCTCCCCACTGTCCAAAAAAGTGACGTCCTCTCCACTGTCCACAACCAAGATATCCTTCCCACTGTCCACCTCAGAGAGGTCTTCCCTGCAGTCCACCAGAGGGACATCTTCCCCACTGTCCACCCAGGGACATCCTTCCCACTGTCCATAAGAGGGACGTTCTCCCAACTTTCCACTATAGGTACATCCTCTCCACTGTGAATCACATGTGCATTCTCCTGTGCAAAACAGGGACATCCTTACCACTGTGCACCACGGGAACATCCTCTGGTGCATGTCAGGGTCGTTCTCACCACTCTCCACCCCAGATATGTCCTACACAGTCTCCACTACAGGGACATATTTCCCATGGTCCACCAACTGGATGTTCTTCTGTGCACCAAAGAAATGTCCTCTCCACTGTACACAACAGGGACATTGTCACTACTGTCCACCACATGGACGTCCCCTGCATTGTCTACTACAGTGACTTCTTTATCACTGTCCACCACAGGGTCACCCTCACCAATATCCAGCACAGTGACATCCTTCTCACTGTTCACCACATGGACCTTTTCCCCACTGTGAACCACAGGGACATTCTTCTGTGTACAACAAGGATGTCCTCAACACTGTGGGTCACAGGGCCATCCTTTCCACTGTCCACAACAGGGATGTGCTTCCCACTGTCCACCACAGAGAGGTCCTTCCAACTGTCCACCACAGGGATGTCCTTCCCTCTGTCTACCACAAGGATGTCATCCAAAGTGTCCACTGCAGGGACATCCTCTTCACTGTCCACCAGAGGGATGTCCTCCTCATTGTCCACCAAAGGGATGTCCTTCCCACTGTCCACCACAGGGATGTCCTCTCCACTGTCTAAAACAGGGATGTCCATTTTACTGTCCACCACAGAAACATCTAATCACTGTCCACCACAGAGAAGTCTTTACCACTGTCCTCCAAAGAGAGTTCCTTCTTGCTCTCCACAACAGGGATATCCTTCCCACAGTCTACCACAGAAACATCCCCCCAAGTGTCCAAAAAATGGACGTCCTCTCAACAGTCCACCACAGGGACTACCTACACACTGTTTACCACAGGGAGGTCCTCTCCACTGTCCTCCACAGAAACGTCCTATCCACTGTATACCAAAGGGTCTTCCTTCCCACTGTCCACTGTAGGGACATCCTAACCACTGACAACCACAGGGATGTCTTCCAAACTTTCCACCACAGAAACATCCTCCCAACTGTCCACCACAGGGACATCCTTCCCACTGTCCACCAAAGTGACGTTTTTCCCACTGTCCACCACATGGACATTTTCCCAACTGTCTAAAACAGAGATGTGTGGAGATGCTCCAACGTTTTGAAATAAGGAACTGTCTAGATGTTCAGTGGTCTATTTAAATTGGTTGAGTTTTAGAAGCCACGCTTTGTGCTTCCCATATCTTTATTTATTCTGGATTTCTGATGGGGTTGAAGATTTATAATCTCACAGCCAACCCAGGCTATTTACTTTGAGAAGATGGTTCTCAGATGCTATTCATTCTGAAGACAGGACATAAGCCAGGTTCAGAACTAAGTTTTTTAATTGAGAGAGATGGCAAAGGTTCTATTTAGTTAACAAAATTGATGGACTGTGTGTTAGGTTTATCTTGTACTTTAACAATCACAACATGGTTATATAATTAGAGTTCAATAAATATGTGAAAAGAAAAAAATTTTTTATTGGACAAAAAGGGGGAAATGTGGTGGATAGCCCTAGCCTCTTGTTGTCATGGTAATTCCACTCCTGGGAGGGGCTGCGAAGGAGGAGTAAATCTTGTAAACCTTCTGTTCAATCAAATTTGTTAAATAAAGGCTACAGCCAGTGATTGGGCAGTGGAAGAGGAGTGGGAGGAGCCAGAGGCAGGAAAAGAGGATAAGACCAGGAGACGGGGGGGGGGGGGGGTTGGCAGTTGGTGGAAGCAGAGGAGGTTGGCAGGTTGGCAGTTGGTGGAAGGAGAGAAGACGAAGGAGACCTTGACCAAGGAAACCACAAGTTGTTAAGAGCTCTCATAGCTGGGGAATAGTGTAGTTTAATGGTAAATCTGCCCAATCTAGGCATGGAGCATTCATTTGATATTTATTGACTTGTGTCTTTATTCTATGGACTCCCTATGGGCAGGAGATTTACCGCAACAGAGACATCCTTCTAACTGTTTACAACAGGGACGTCCTCCCCACTATCCACCAGAGAAAGTTCCCCCCACTGTCCACCACAGGGACGTCTTTACCACTGTCCACAACAGGGTCATACTTACCAATATTAAGCATAGTGACGTCCTTCTCAATGTTCACCAAAGTCACATCCTCCCCTCTATGCTCCACAAGGACATCTTTCTGTGTACAACAGGGATGTCCTCACCATTGTGGACCACAGGGACATCCTTTCCACTGTCCACAACAAGGACATCCTTCTCAATGTTCTCCACAGTGACATCCTTTCCACTGTCCACAACAAGGACATCCTTCTCAATGTTCTCCACAGTGACGTCCTTCCCACTGAACACCACAGAAATATCCTCCCTACTGTTCACCACATTAATGTCCTTTCCACTGTCCACCACAGGGACGTCCTTCCCACTGTAGACCAGAGACAGTTCTTCCTCACTGTCTACCACAAGGACGTCTTTTCCACTGTCCACCAAAGGGACCTACTTCCCACTGTTCATCAAAGTGTCGATCTACCCACTGTCCACAACAGGGACATCCCCCCACCACTGTTTACCACAGGGACGTCCTTTCCACTGTCCAGCAGAAGGAGGTCCTCCCCACTGTCCAGCACAGAAACGTCCTCAACACTGTCTACCAAAGGGATGTATTTCCCACTGTCCAAAAGAGGGACATTCGCCCAACAGTCGACCACAGAGACATCCTCCCCACTGTCCTCCAAAGGGACATCCTACCCACTGTCTACCACTGGGACTTGATCCCCACTGTCCACCAGTGGGAGTGTCTCCCCACTCTCCACCACAGGGACATCTTCCCCACTGTGCACCACACGGACATCCTCCTGTGCAAAACAGGGACATCCTTACTGCTGTGCACCAAAGGAAATCCTCCTGTGCACACCAGGGACGTCCTCACCACGATCCACCCCAGAGATGTACTACACACTCTCCACTAAAGGGACATACTTCCGATGGTCCACCAAAGGGACATTCTTCTGTGAACCACAGAAATGTCCTTAGTACTGTCCACAACAGGGACATTGTCACTACTCTCCACCACATGGATGTCCTCCCCACTGTCCACCACAGGGACTTCTTTACCAATGTCCACCAGAGGGACGTCCTTCCCACTGTTCATGACATGGACATTCTCCCCACTGTCCACCAAAGGGATGTCCTTCCCACTTTCAGCAACAAGGACGTCCTCCAAACTGTCCACCACAGAAACATTCTCCACACTGTCCACCACAGGGACATCCTGCCCACTGTCCACCCAAGGGGCATCCTCTCAACTCTCCACAACAGTGATGTCCTTCCCACTGTTCACAACAGGGATGTACTCCTCACTGTCCACCACAGTGACGTCCTTCCCACTGTCCACTTTGGACTTTGGGGAGTCCCTCCTCCTGTGAACCATGAAGATGTACTCCCCACTGTCCACCAAAGAAATATCCTACACAAGAGAGAGTTCCTCACCACTGTCCAGCAAAGGGACAATATAACCACTGTCCACAACAGGGACATCCCCCCACTGTTTACCACAGGGACATCCTTTCCACTGTACAGCAGAGAAAGGTCCTCCCCACTGTCCAGCACAGAAATATCCTCAACACTGTCTACCAAAGGGACAAACTTCCCACTGTCCAAAAGAGGGACATTCTCCCAACAGTTGACCACAGGGACATCCTCCCCACTGTCCTCCAAAGGGACATCCTACCCACTGTCCACCACTGGGACTTTCTTCCCACTGTCTACCACTGAAATTTCCTTCCCACTTTCCAACACAGGAAGGTCCTCTCCACTTTCCAGAACAGTGATATCCGTTCAAATGTCCACCACCGAAACATACTCATCACTGTCCTCCAGAGGGATATCTTTCCCAATGTCCACCACAGGGATGTCCTACCCACTGTCTACCACAGGGAGGTCTCCACCACCTTCCACACCAGCGATGTCCTCCCCACTGTCCACCACAGGGACAGTACTTTTTACTGTCCATTAAAGGGATGTTCTTCCCACTATTCACCACAGGGACATCCTTCTCACTGTGCATCACAGGGACATTCTCCTGTGCGAAACAGGGACATCCTTACCGCTGTGTACTACAGGAACATCCTCCTGTGCACACCAGGGATGTCCTCACCACTCTCCACCCCAGAAACATCCTATGCACTCTCCACTACAGGAACATACTTCCCACAGTCCACCAAAGCAACGTTCTCATGTGCACCACAGAAACGTCCTCACCACTGTCCACAACAGGGACATTGTCACTACTGACCACCACAGGGACTTCTTCCCCATTGTCCACCACAGAAAGATCCTCTCCACTGTCCACCACGAGGACCTCCTCATCACTGTTCACCACAGGGACATCCTTCCCACTCTCCACCAAAGGGATAATCTACACACAGTTTACCACAAGGACATGTTTCCCACTGTCCACCACAGGGATGTCCTCTCCACTGTCCACCACAGAAACTTCCTGCCTATTGTTAACCAGAGAAAGGTCCTCCTCACTGTCTACCACAGGGACGCCCTCCTGTTCAACACAAGGACGTTCTTACCTCTGTCCATATCAAGGTCGTCCACACCAATGTCCAGCACAGTGATGTCCTTTCCACTATTCACCACAGGGACATCCTCCCCACTGTGCACACAGGGACATCTTCCTGTGCACAGCAGGGAAGTTTTCACCACTGTGTAACACAGGGACATCCTCCTGTGCACAACAGGGATGTCCTCACTGAAAGAGTTAAAAATTTTTAAACCTCCCACAGATAGAGTCAAGAGTGCAGATCAGCTTATTCTGTGCTCTGGGTCCTAGGAAACTAGCTATCCACAAGACAAAATATATGATAAAATAAATAGAGTTCAGAGCTGGGAGTTCAGGACAGCCTGACCAAGCGCTATGGGTACCAGGAACTAAAAACTGACCATAAGATAGATTGAATAAGGTTTGAGCTGAGAGTTCAAGTTAGCATGCCCATGCACCCTGGAGACCAGGAACAGATAGGGTCTCGTGCCCATACACCCTGGATACCAGGAACTTGGCTAACCACAAGATAGATGACGTATAGTCTCCTGGAGAATAGCCTGTTCTTTGTACCCTGTCACAAACTGAATAATGGGCTGGGACTTTCCACGGGTGCTCTCCAATAGCCCTACTTTACTCCCCCTGGTTTGTGGTTCCCCCGTGAGTTGTGGTTTGGGGCTTTAAATTCTCTCTGTCTCAAAAGCCCCAGGGTCAGACCCCACTGCCCCTGCATGGGTCATGGGTCTTGACCTCAGTATACTGATTAAAATATGCCTCTTGCAGATTACATCAAGTTTGGTATCTTGCAGTTAATGGGTGGCCACAAATTCCTGAGGCTTGGGTGAGGTCCTCCATTCCTGGGGTCCTTACATTTTTGGTTTTCTGACTGGGAAGCTGTGACCACCCTAAGCTCTAAGAACCTACTTGGAGGTATATTTTTGTGTTTTGGCCAATGAATTTGTCTCTGTTTCTGTGTTTTGCTGTGTTTTGGGCCCATTCTCTGTTTTGTATTGTCTCAGTAAGCTGGTTCTGTGAAAGTACTTGCAGTTTTTTACATCTGCTTGCAGCTGGTTCTGTCTCGAGAAGAGACAAACAGAGTGAATGGCAGATGTGCTAGGAAAGCCACTGGCTGCAGCCCCGGGGAGACGTCCCTGGGTGGACAAAGAGATTCTCAGTGATGTCTGGGAATCTTTCGGTGCCTGGGAGGATGTGGAATACATCCTGGCTGGCACTCAGGAAGACGTGGAATCCTTCCTGGCTGGTACTTGGTTGAGACAGGTTTCTGTTGATTTTTTTGTGTTAGTTTTTCTGTGTCCATTTTGTGTTACTTGTGACTATGGGACAGACTATAACCACACCTTTAAGTTTGACTTTGGACCGCTGGATAGAAGTTGGAACCAGGACCTTAATCACCCTTCCTTTTCAGATAACCCTGCCAGTCTGAGCGGACTGGAAGAGTCTTTAATGTTTTTTCCACCAGCCTACCTGGGATGATTACCAGCAGCTTTTACAGGTTCTCTTTACCACAGAAGAACGAGAAAAGATCTGGTTAGAAGCCCCTCCCCCTTAACCAACCAGACTTAGACTTCAACATGGCTACAGGTAGGGAGCGGCTGACAGTTTACCCTGCCAGGCTCTGGTGAAAGGTAATAAGTTATAGCATATAGAGAAATTACAGCATTATACCTTGCAGGATTTAGTTAGAGAGACAGAAAAAATATATTATAAAAGAAAGACTGAAGTCTAGAATACTAGCTGCAGTTATAAGAGATAGAGAGAGAGAGTAAGGAGACAGACAGGGAACCCTGAGCAACAGAAGACACTTGGCTTGAGATTGCCTAAAAAAGAAAAGAATGACCCCTAAGGTACTGAAGATGACTAGAGGGGACCCTGAGAGTAAAGGAGACCCCTATAGACTTTCTGGTGGATACTGAAACAAAATATTCAGTTCTGAAACAATAAATAGTTAACAAAATTTCCAAAAGCTTGGACTAAAACCAGTGCCTCTTCTATTGAAGTGCAGCAGTACCCAATGAGTTGTGAAGCCAGAGAAAGGATTAGACCTCACATTCATAGACTGTTGCAATAGGACATTCTGGTTCATTGCCAGTTGCCATGGAACACACCCCTGCTACCTGTAAAGAAGCCAGGCACTACATTTGAGTACACTTAAAGGCTTACAAAGAACTAAGACTTATCTGAAAGCTGTCACTGTCATGGCCTAGCTTAAATTGACTCTGGGACAACAGATAACTGTTGTGAGACCCCACTCCCTTGAGAATATTATCTGGCAGTCCCCTGACCAATAGATGACTAATGCCCACATGAAAGGGTGATTTTTTGCCTCCCTGGCCATCCTGAACCCTGCCACCTTGCTGCCTGAGACTGATGATTCCTCCCCCATCCATCACTGTATTGACATTCTGGAAGAAGACCAACTTTGGCCAGGGAATCCGAACTGGTATACTGATGGGAGAAGCTTTGTGATTGAAGGTAAGAGAGTGGCGGGAGCAGCAATAGTAGATGGGAAACAAGTGATTTGGACAAGCAGCCTGCCAGAAAAGACATTAACAACAAATATGCTTTTGCAACTGCCAATATTCATGGGACAATTTACAGACATAGGGGACTGCTAAAAAGTCATTGTACTGGACATCAGAAAACCCAGGATACTGTTGCTGAAAATAATCAGGTGACTGCTGAAAAGACTGCTCAAAGAGCTATGATCCTGACTGTTGAAAGTCTTAGAAAATATCTTGATGTCCATGTTTAAAAAAGTCCTTCCACAGAGAGAAGGATGAAGATATGTGACAAATTTACATTGTTTAATTCACCTAAGAGCTAAACACCTGAAGAACTTGATAAAGTCCTCTCAATTTTATGTGGTGAACTTATCTGATATAACTGAAACAGTAATAAAAAACTGTGAGGCCTGTGCCCTGACTAATGCTGGGTATTCAAGATGTCCCCCAGGAAGAAGACTTCAAAGAGATAGACATGGGGCCTACTGAGAAGTGGACTTCATGAAAGTCAAACCTGCTAAATATAGTAACAAATACTTGTTAGGCTTTATAGATACTTTTCCAGGCTGGGTAAACGCCTTTCCTAAAAAGACTTAGACTGCCAATGTGGTGACTAAGAAGATCTTAGAAAAGAACTTTCCCAGGTATAAAATACCCAAGATAAATGGGTCTGATAATAGACCTGCCTCCCCAATGTCCACCATAGGGACATCCTACACACCACAGGGACATCCCTCACCACTGTCCACCACAGGGACATCCTCCCCATAGTCCACCACAGGGATGTCCTCCTCTCTTTCCACCACAGTGATGTCCTCATCACTGTGCACCACAGGGATGTTCTTCCCATGTCCACCACAGAGAAGTCCTCTTCACTGTCAACCACAGGGATGTCCTCCCCACTGTCCACCACAGAGAAAACCTCTCCACTTTCCACCACAGGGATATCCTCCACATTGTCCACAACAGAGATGCCCTGCTCAGTATCCACCAAAGGGACATCTTCCCCACTGTCCAACACAGACAAGTCCTCCTCACTGTCCACCAGAGGGATGTCATCCCCACTGTAAACCACAGGAATATCCTCCCCACTGTCTTCCACAGAAAAGTCTTCCCCACTCTCCACTACAAGTATGTCCTATTCACTGCCCACCAACAAAGATGTCCTCCCCACTGTCCACCAAAGAAAAATCCTCCATTCTGTCCACCACAGGAACTTCCTACTCATGGACCACCACTGGAATATCCTCCTAAATGTCACCACAGAGATGTCCTCTTCACTGTCCACAACAGGGAAGTCCACCACACTGTCCACAATGGGGACGTCCTTTTCACTATTCACCTCAGGGACATCCCCAGTGTCCACCAGATGGAAGGCCTTACCTCTGTCCACACAGAGACATACTTTCCACTGTCCACCACAGGAACATCCTCCCAACAGCCCACCACAAGGATGTCCTACCCACTTTCCACCACGGTGAAATCTTCCCCATTGTCCACCACAGGGACATCCTACTCACTGTCCACCACAGGGAAGTCCTCACAACTGTCCACCACAGGGAAGTCCTTTCAACTGTCCACCAGAATGATGTCATAAAAATTTTCTTATGGTGCAAAGGAGGAGGTCCCTCTGGTGGACAGTTGAGAGTATGTTACTGTGTTGGACAATGAAAAGGACATCCTTATGGTAGGCAGTGGAGAAGACGTACTGGTTGTGCACAGTAGTGAGAACGTCCCTGTGGTGGACAGTGGAAGAAATTTCACTGTGGTAGACAGTGACAAAAACATTTTTGTGGACTATGGGGATGTCTTTGTGGTGGACAGTGTTTAACTGTGGTAGACAGCACGGAGGACATGCTTGTGGTGGACAATGGGGAGAATGTTTGTATAATGCACTGGAGGACGACCTTGTCTGAAAAACGTCCCTATGGTGGACATTGGGGAGAATGTCCCTGTGGTGGACAGTGTGTAGAACATCCCTGTGGTGGACATTGAGGAGGACGACTCTGTGGTAAACTGTGGGGAGGATGTACCTGTGGTGGACAGTGGTAAGAATGTCCCTGTGCTTGACAGTGGGGAGGATTTTACTGTGGTGAAAAGTAGGGAAGACATCCTGGTGGACAGTGGGAAGGATGTTTCTGTGGTGCACACAAAAATGTCCCTGTGATAGGCAGTGGGGAGGATTTCACTGTGGTGGACAGTGGGGAGGATGTCCTTTGCGTGGACAGTTCAAAAGAAGTTCCTGTAGTGCACATGAAGACGTCACTGTGGTTGACAGTAGATAGGACTTGCCTATGTTGGACAGGTGGGAGGACATCCCTGTGGTGGACATTGAGGAGGACATTTTGTGGTGGAGAGTTGGGAGGACATCCATATGGTGCACAGGATGACGTCCCTGTGATGGACAGTGGGGAGAACATCCAGGTGGTAGACTGTGGGGAGGATTGACCTATGGTGGAAAGTGGGGAGGATATCCCTATCTTGGACAGTGTGGAGGACATCCTTGTTGTGGTTATTGGGGAGGATGCCCCTGTGGTGGACAGTGGGGAGGACATCCCTGTGGTATAAAGGAGTATGTCCCCAGGGTGTACAGTGTGGAGGATTTGCTGTGGTGGATAGTGTGTAGGACATCACTGTGGTGCACAGTGGAGAGGATGTGCCTGTGGTGTACAGTGTGGAGGACATCCCTGTGGTGGTCAATGGGGAGGACACCCCTGTGGTGGACAGTGGGGAGAACATCTTTGTGGGACACAAGATGAGGTCTTTATGGTGGACAGTGTGAAGGATGTCCTTGTGGTTGACAGTGGGAAGGACGTTTCTTTTGTGGACAGTGAGTGTGACATACCTGTGGTGGGCAATGGGGAGGACTTCCTTGTTATGGACAGTGCGGTGGACAGTGTGGAGGATGTTTCTCTGGTGGTCACTTGGCAGTTAGTTTCTGTGGTAGACAGTGAGGAAGACATCCCTGTGATGGTCTTTGTGGAGGATGCCCTTGTGGTTGACAGTGGGGATGACGTCTCTGGGGGAAACAAGAGGTGGTCTTTGTGGTGGACAGTAGAGAGGATGTCACTGTGGTGGACATTGAGAAGGACATTTCTGTGGTGGACACTGGAGAGGATATCCCTTTTGAGAACAATGGGGACAAATTCCCTGTTGTGGACAGTGGGAAGGACTTCATTGTGGTGGACAGTGAGGAGTACATCCCTGTAGTGGACAGTGGGGAAGATGTCCCTGTGGTTGACAGTTGAAAGGACATACTCTTGGTGGACTGTGGGGAGGACATCCTTGTGGTGGACATTGTGGAGGATGTCTTTGTATTTGACAGTGTTGAGGAATTCAATGTGATGGATAGTAAGCACAATGTGGATTGTGGGGAGGACTTTCTGTGGTGGACAGTGGGGAGGACATCCTTGTGGTGGACAGTGAGGAGGATGTCCTGTGGTGGACTAAGGAGAGGATGTCCCTGTGGTGGACAGTGGGGAGGATGTCCCTGTGGTGGAGAGTGGGGTGGATGTCCCTGTGGTGGACAGAGGGGAGGACTTTTCTGTAGTTGACAGGCGGAGGACATGACTATGAAGGACAGTAAAGAGGACTTCTTTGTGGTGAAGTGTTGGGAGGATTTCACTGTCATGGAAAGTGTAAAGTACAATTTTGTGTTGAACCATGGGGAGTATGTTCCTTGTTGCACAGGAGGATATTCCTGTGTTGGAAAGTGGGGAGGATGTCCCTTAGGTGGAGAGTGGGGATAACATCCCTGTAGTGGACAATGAGGAGGAAGTCCCTATGATGGACAGTGGGGAGGTCTTCATTGTGGAGGACAATGAGATGGACATTTCTATATTGGACAGTGGAGAGGACTTCCCTGTAGTGGACAGTGGGGAGGACATCCCTGTGGTGAAGAGTGGGGAGCATGTGTCTGTGGTGAAAAGTGTGGAGGACATCTCTGTGGTGGACAGTGGAAAAGACTTCCCTGTGTTGGACAGTGGGAAGGACATTGCTGTGTTGCACAGGAGTTCTTCTCTGTTGTCATCAGTTTAGAGGATGTCCCTGTGGTAGAAAGTGAGGAGGAAGTCTTTTTCACTGTCCACCACAGGGTTGTGCTCCCCACTTTTCACCACAGACACACGCTCCACACTCTCCACCACAGTGATGTCTACCCCACTGTCCACCACTGGGAATTCCTCCCCACTGTCCATTATACAGACATCCACCTGATTTTTCACACAGAGAAATCTTCCTAACTGTCCACCACATTAGTGTCCACCACAGAAAAGTCATTCCCACTGTCCAATACAGGGAAGTCCTGCCCACTGTCCACCCCAGGGTCATCCTCCTCGAGCTCCACCACAGGGAAGCCTTCCCCAATGTCCAGAGGATACCCCTTTGGTGGACAATGAGATTGATGTCCATATTGGACAGTGGGGAGGACTTCACTGTGATGGACCGTGGGGAGGATGTCCCTGTGGTGGACAGTGGGGAAGACATTTCTGTGGTATATAGTGGGGAAGACATCCTTGTGTTGGACATTGAGGAAGGCTTCCCTGTGGTGGAACTCGAGGAGGATGACCATGTGGTGGACAGTGGGCATGACTTTTCTGTGGTGGACACTAATCTGGTGGACTGTTAGGAAGATTTCTCTGTGTGAAAAATGAGGTGGAAATTGGTATAATGGACAGTAGGGAGGAATTCCCAGTGGTGGACAGTGGGGTGGACATCACTGTGGTGGACAGTTGGGAGCACATAATAGTGGTGGACAGTGGAGAGGCCATCACTGTAGTGGACAGTGCATAAGAAATCCATGTGGTCGACTGTGAGGAGGACATTCCTGTGGTGGACAGTGAGGAGGAATTTTCTGCAGTGGGCAGTGGGGAGGATGACCCTGTTGTGGAGAGTGAGAAGGATATCCCTATGGTTGAATTTGGAGAGATTATCCCTTGGGAGGACAGTGTAGAGGACATCCCTGTGATGGACAGTGGGGAGGAAATCCCTGTGGTGGACACCAAGGAGGATGTATCTGTGGGGGACAGTAGAAAGGAAATCCCTGTGTTGGACAGCAGAGAGGATTTCCCTGTGGAGGACTGTGGGGAGGATGTCTCTCTGGTGGACAGTGGGGAGGATGTTTCTTTGGTGGTCCATTAGGAGGACATTTCTGTTTTGGACAATGGGGAGAACTTCCCTGTTGTGGACAGTGGGCAGGCCATCCCTGTGGTGGACAGTGTGGAGGACATCCCTGTGGTAGACAGAGTGGAGGATGTCCCTATGGTGGACACTGGGGACGACATCTTTGTAGTGGAGAGTCCCTCAGGTGGACAGTGGGTAGGACTTACCTGTGGTTGACAGTGAGAAAAAAAATCCCTGTGTTGGGCAGTGGGGAGGACGTATTTGTGGTGGACAGTGGGGAGTATTACAATGTAATGGACTGTAGGGAACACCTCCTTGAAATGGACTGTGGGGAGGATGTTCCTGTGTTGCAGAAGAGGATGTCCCTGTGGTGGGCAGTGGGGAAGATGTCCCTGTGTAGGAGATTGAGGAGGACGTCCCTGATGTGG
This sequence comes from Arvicanthis niloticus, assembly GCF_011762505.2. Classification (NCBI taxonomy): domain Eukaryota; kingdom Metazoa; phylum Chordata; class Mammalia; order Rodentia; family Muridae; genus Arvicanthis; species Arvicanthis niloticus. The sequence goes on from NC_047659.1 coordinate 633,180, forward strand.
ACAGTGGGAAGGACTTCCCTTTGGTGACAGTTAAAAGGACATCCCTTTAGTGGACAGTGAGGAGGACATTTCTGCAGTGGACAGTGAAAAGGACATCTCTCTGGTGGACAGTTAGGAGGACATCCCTGTGGTGTATAGTGGCGAGGAGGATTCTGTGGTGGCCAGTTGGGAGGATGATCCTGAGGTGGACAGTGGAAAAAATTTCAATGTGGTGGACAGTGGGGTGTATGTCCTTGTGAAATGTAGGAAGGATGTTCTGGTGGTGCACAGCAGGACATCCCTGTGGTGGACACTGTAGAGGACATCACTTTGGTAGAGAGTGAGGAGGACGTTTCTGTGATAAACAGTGGGAAGGACATCCCTGTGTTGAACATTGGAGAGGATCTCCTTGTGGTGGACAGTGGAGAGGACTTCCCTGTGGTAGACATTTGGGAGGACCTCCCTGTGGTAGACAGTGGAAAGCACGTCCCAGTGATGGACAGTGGGAAGGACTTCCCAGTTGTTGACAGTGAGGAGGTCATCCCTGTAGTGAACAGTGGGGAGGTTATCATTTTTGTACACAGTGGGGAGGATTCAAATGTGGTGGACATTATGGACTACGTCCTTGTATTGGACCATGGGTAGGACATTGCTCTGATGCACAGGAGGATGTCGCTTTGGTGGACAGTGAGGAGGACATCACTGTGGAGGACAGTGAAGAGGAGGTCCCTGTGGTTAATATTGGGGAGAACTTTCATGTGGTGGATGGTGGGGAGAAATTCTTTGTGTTGGACAGTGGGAAGGATATCCCTGTGGTGGACTGTGGAGAGCACATATATGTCTTGGACAGTGGGGAAGACATCCCTGTGATGTACAGTGAGGAGGACATCCCTGTAGTGGACAGTGGCGAGAACTTCCCTGTGGTGGACAGTGGGATGGACTTCTATGTGGTGGAAAGTGAGGAGGACGTCCCTATGGTGAACAGTAGGGAGGATGTCCCCTAGGTGGACAGTGAGAAGTACAAACCCATGGTGGACAGTGAGGAGGACATTTCTTTGGCTGACAGTGAGAAGGACATCCTTGAGGTGGACCAGAGAGAGGACATGTTTGTGGTGGACAACTGGGAGGACATAATTGTGGTGGATAGTGGAGAGGAAATCCCTTTGGTGCACAGGAGAATGTACTTGTGGTGGACAGTGGGGAGGACACTGCTGTGTTCCACAGGAGTACTTCCTTCTGGTGGACAGTGTGGAGGATTTCCCTGTGGTTGATATTGAGGAGCACGTCCCTGTGTTTTACATTGGGGAGGACTTCCCTGTGGTGGGCACTGAAGAAAACATCCCTGTGGTGGAAAGTGAGAAACAAATCTTTGTAGTGGACATAGGGGAGGACTTCCCTGTAGTGGACAGTAAGTAGGACATTCCTATGGTGGACAGTGGGAAGGAATATTTTGTGGTGGAAAGTGAGGACTTCCTTGTTGTGGACATTGAGGAGGACGTCCTTGTGGTGGACAGTGGGGAGAATGTCCCTGTGGTGAACTGTAGGGAGAACATCCCTGTTGTTGACAGTGTGGAGGACTTTCCTGTGGTGGACAGTGGGGAGGACTTCTCTGTTTGTGGACAGTAAGAAGGAAATCCTTGTTGTGGATAGTGGTAAGGATGTCCCTGTTGTGTACAGTGGGGAGGACAACACTGTTGTGTACAGTGGGAAGGACATTTCTGTGATGGACAGTGAGAAGGATGTCCTTGTGGTGGAGAGTGGGGAGGACTTCTCTGTGGTGGACAGTGGGGTGGACATCCCTGTGGTAAACAGTGTGGAGGGCATCTCTATGGTGGAAGGTCAAATGACGTCCCTGGGGTGAACAGTGGGGAGGACGTCCCTGTGGTAGATTGTTGAGAGGATTTAACTTTGGTAGACAGTGCAGACAATGCCCTTGTGCAAAGTGAGGAAGACATTCCTGTGTTGCACAGGAGGATATTCCTGTGGTGGACAGTGGGTAGGATGTCCTTGTGGTGGACAGTGGGTCAGATTTCTCTGTGGTGGACAGTGGGGAAGACATCCCTGTGGTGCACAGGAGGAAGACCTTGTGGTGGACAGTTGGAGGATGTCCCTGTGGTGGACAGTGTGGCAGACATCCCTATAGTGCACAGGAAGATGTCCCTGTGATGGAAAGTGGGAGAACATCCAGGTGGTAGACAATGAGGAGGATTTCTCTGTGGTGGACAGTGGAAAGGATATCCCTGTCTTGGACAGTGTAGAGGACGACCTTTTGGTGGTTAGTGGGGAGGATGCCCCTCTGGTGGACAGTGCGGAGGACGTCCCTGTGGTATACAGGAGTATGTTTCCGTGATGTACAGTGTGGAGGACATCACTGTGGTGGACAGTGGAAAGGATGTACCTCTGTTGGACAGTAGGAGGACATCCTTGTGGTGGTCAATGGGGAGGACACCCCTGTGGTGGACAGTGTGGAGGACATCTCTGTGGGACACAAAATGAGGTCTTTATGGTGGACAGTGGGGAGGATGTCCCTGTGATGGACAGTGGGAAAAAAGTTTCTTTGGTGGAAAGTGAGGACATCCCTGTGGTGAACAGTGCAGAGGACTTCTCAGTGGTTGACAGTGAGGAGGACGCCTCTGAGGTGGACAATGGCGAGCACGTCCCTGTGGTGGACAGTGGGGAAGACATCCCTCTGGTGGACTGTGGGAAGTATTTTTCTGTAGCTGACAGAGAGGAGAACATGACTATAGTGGACAGTGAGGAGGACGTTTTGTGATGAAGATTGGGGAGGATTTCACTGTCGTGGACAGTGTAACGGAAATTCTTGTGATGAACCATGGGGAGTACGTTCCTTGTTGCACAGGAGGACGTTCCTGTTTTGAAAGTGGGAAGGATGTCCATGAGGTAGAGTGTGGGGATAACATCCCTGTGGTGGACAGGGAGGAGGAAATCCCTGTGATAGACAGTGGGGAAGTTTTCCTATGTTGAACAATGAGACGAACTTCCCTATATTGGACAATGGAGAGGAATTCCCTGTGGTGTACAGTGGGAAGGACATCCCTGTGGTAGACAGTGGGAAGGATGGTGCTGTGTTGCACAGGAGTTCATCCCTGTTGTGGACAGTGTAGAGGATGTCCCTGTGCTGGAAAGTGAGGAGGACATCCCTGTGTTGAACAGTGGGGAGGACTTTATTGTGGTGGACATTGAAGAAGACATCCTTGTGGTGGACAGTTAGGAGGATATCCCTGGGGTGGACAATGAGATGAATGTCCATATTGGACAGTGGGGAGGACTTCCCTGTACTGGACAGTGGTGAGCACATATCTGTGGTGGACAGTGTAAAGTATGTGTCTGTGGTGGACAGTGGGGAGAACATCCTTGTGGTGGACATTAGGGAAGGCTTCCCTCTGGTGGACTGTGAGGAGGATGTCCTTATGGTGGACAGTTGGGAGTGTGTCTCTGTGGTAGACAATGTATAGGAAATCTATGTGGTGGACAGTGGAGTAGACTGTTCCTGTGGTGGACAGTGGGAAGAAAGTCCCTGTGGTGCACAGGAGAATGTACTTGTGGTAGACAGTGGGGAGGACGTTGCTTTGTTTCACAGGAGTACATCCCTCTGGTAGACAGTGTGTAGGATTTCCCTTTGGTGGACATTGATGAGGATGTCCCTGTGTTGGACATTGGGCAGGACTTCCCTGTGGTGGACCCTGAAGAAGACATCCCTGTGGTGGACAGTTAGGAAGACATTCTTGTGTGAACAGTGTGGTGGACTTCGCTATATTAGACAGTGAGTAGGACTTCCCAATTGTGGACAGTGGGGAGGATATCACTGTTGTGGACAGTGGGAAAGACTTTCATGTGGTGGACAGTGGGGAGCACATTCCTGTGGTGTACAGTGAGAAGGACATCCCTGTGGTGGACAATGGTGTGGACTTCTTATTGGTGGACAGTGGGGAAGATATTTTTGTGGTGGGCAGTAAAAAGGAATTTTCTATGGTGGACAGTGGGGAGGATGTCCCTGTGGTGGAGAATGGGGAGGACATCACTTTGGTGGACAGTGGTGAGGACATCCCTGTGGGGGAATGTGAGAATAATGTCCCTGTTTTGGACAGTGAAGCTGACTTCACTGTGGTGGACAGTGTGAAGGACATCCCTCTGGTGGACAGTAAGGAGGATGTTACTGTGGTGGACAATGGAGAGGACATCCCACTGGTTTTCAGGGGGAAGGACATATCTTTGGTGGACGGTGAGTAGGACATCACTTGTGGAGAGTAAAGTGGTTTTCCCTGTGGTGGATAGTGGGAAGAATGTTCCTGTGGTGGACAGTGGGGAGGACGTCTCTGTGGTGGACAGTGAGAAGGATTTTACTGTGAGCTGGACAGTTTCAAGGACATCCAAGTGGCGAACAGTGGGGAGGACTTCCCTGTGGTGGACCGTGAGGAGGACATTCCTTTGGTGGTCATTGGGAAGGACGTCTCTGTGGTGGACAGTGAGAAGGATTTTACTGTGTTCGACAGTAGGAAGGATCTCCTTGTGGTGGGCATAGCAGAGGACCTTCCTGTGGTTCACAAAAGAATGTCCCTCTGGTGGACAGTGAAAGGATGTCTCTATGGTGGACAGTGGAAAGGACGGATCTTTGGTGGACAGAAGGGAGAATTTCACTGGTGGACAGTGGAGAGGATGTCCCTATGGTGGACAGGGAAGAGGACATCTCTGTGGCAGACAGTGTGCAGGACATCCCTGTGTTGTTCAATGTGGAGGACACCCCATTAGTGGACAATGGGGAGTACATTTCTGTGGTGGACACTGGGGAGGACATTCCTTTGGTAGACAGTGGGGAAATCTTCCCTATGGTGCTCAGTGAGAAGGACATCCCTGTGGTGGACAGTGGGGAGCAGGTTTCTGTGGTGGATAGAATTAAGGACATAACTATAGTGGACAGCACAAAGGAAAGCTCTGTCATGAACAGTAGGGAGGACTTTCCTGTGTTGGAGAGTGGGAAGGACTTTTCTGTGGCGGACAGTGAGGAGGTTGTCCCTGTGGTGGATAGTGGGGAGCATGTCCTTTTGGTGGATAATGAGGAAAACATCCCTGTAGTTTACAGTGGAAAAAAACATACCTGTGGTTGACATTGAGAAGGATGTTTCTGTGGTGTGCAGTGTGGAGAATTTTTTTCAGTGGACAGTGATGAGAACATCCCTGTGGTGGACAGTGGAAAGCACATCTCTGTGAAGGACAGTGGAAAATACTTTCCTGTGGTGGAGTGTGGAGAGGACATCCCTGTGGTGGATAGTAGGTAGGACATTTCTGTGGTGGAGAGTAAGCAGGATGTCCCTGTGGTCTACAGTAAAGAGGATGTCCTGTGGTGGCCAGTGGGGAGAATATCCTTATGGTTTACAGTTAGGAGTACATCGCTGTGGTGGACATTATGGACGACGTCCCTGTGATGTACAGTGGAAATGATTTTTCTGTGGTGGACAGCGGCAAGATTCTGTCTGTTGTGGAAAGTGGGGAGAACGTCCCTGTAGTGGACAATTGGGAGGACAACTGTTGGTGGACAGTGGGGTGACTTCCCTGTTGTGGACAGTGAGGAGGATATCCTTGAGGTGGACAGTGGGGAGTACGTCCCTGTGGTGCACAGAATGAATTCCCTGTGGTGGAGAGTAAGAGGACTTCATTGTTGTGGACAGTGCAGAGGACATCTCTGTGGTGGACAGTAAGGAGGACATCCTTGTGGTGGACAGTGGAGAGGACATCCCTGTAGTTGACAGTGGGGAAAATATATATTTGGTAGACAGTTGGGAGGACATCCCTGTTGTGAACAGAAGGATGTCCCTCTGGTGGACAGTGAGAAGTATGTCCCTGTGTTGGACAAAGCAGAGGATATCTCTGTGGTGGAAAGTGAAGAGGATGTCCCTATGGTGGATAGTGGGGAGGATGTGAGTGTAGTGGACAGTAGGAGGACCTCACTGTGGTGGTCAGTAAGAAGAACATCCCTGTGGTAAACAGTGGGGAGGACACCTGTGTGGTCAGTAGTGTGGAGAACGTCCATTGATGGACAGTGGGGAGGACTAACCTGTGGTGGACAGCAGGGAAGACTTCCCTGTGATGAACAGCATGGAGGATTTCACTGTGGTGAACAATTGGGAGGACATCCCTGTTGTGGACAGTTAAAAGGACATCACTGTGGTGGAAAGTGCTATGTATGTACCTGTGGTGCATAGTGGGGAGGACATCTTTGTGGTGGACAGTGGGAAGGATGTCCCTGTGGTGCACAGTGGGAAGGACGTCCCAGTGGTGGACAGTGGGCAGGACATCTCTGTGGTGAACAGTGTGGAAAATGTCCCTGTGGTGGTCAGTAAGGAGGACACCCCTGTGGTGGAGAGTGGGGAGTATGTCCCTGTGGGGCACAATAGGATATTCCTGTGGTGAACAGTGGGGAGGACATCCCTGTGGTGGACTCTGGGGAGGATTTTTGTGTGATGAACAGTGAGGAGGACATCCCTGTGGTAAACAGTGGAAAGGCCATCCCTGTGGCGAACAGTGGAGAGGATTTCACTGTAGTGGACAGTGGGGTGGATGTCCCTGTTGTGGGCAGTGGGGAGGATGTCCCTGTGGTGGACAGTTCAGAGGATATCTCTATGGTGGACAGTTAGGAGGATGTCCCTGTTGTGGACAGTTGGAAGGATGTCCCTGTGTTGAACAGGAGGATGTCCCTCTGGTGTACAGTGTGGAGGATATCCCTGTGGTGGTCAGTGGGGAGGACACCCCTGTGGTGGACAGTGTTGTGGACATCCTTGTGGTACAAAGGAGGATGACTGTGTGGTGGAGTGTGTGGTCGACATCACTTTGGTGCACATGAGGACATCCTGGTTGTGGACAGTGGGGAGGATGTCCCTGTCTTGGCCAGTGGGGAAGACAACTCTATTGTGGACAGTGGGGTGAGTTTGCTGTGGTGTACAGGAGGACGTCCCTGTGGGGAATAGTTTGGAGGATGTCCCTGTGCTGGACAGTGAAAAGGACATCCCTGTGATGACAGTCAGGAAGACATATCTGTGGTGATCAATGAGGAGGATGTCCCTGTGGTGGACAGTGTGGAGGGATTTTTTCTGGTGGACAATGGGGAGGACATCCTTTTGGTGGACATTGGCAAGTACATCTCTTTGGTGGACAGTGGGGAAGACTTTTCTGTGGTGGACAGTGGGTAAGGCTTTTCTGTGGTTGACAGTGTGGAGGACATCCCTGTAGTGGACTGTTGTTCGGACATCTCTGTGGTAAACAGTGAGTAGGACATTCCTGTGGTGGACAATGAGAAGGATATCCCTGTGGTGGACAACGATGAGGACTTCCCATTGGAGGACAATGGGGAGGACTTTTTTGTGATGGACAGTGAGGTGGAATTTTCTGTAGTGGACTGTGGGGAGGATGTCCCTGTGGTAGAGAGATGGGAGAACATCACTTGAGTGGACAGTAGGGAGGACATTCTTGTGGTGGAATGTGAGAAGGACATCAATGTGGTGGACAGTGGGGAGCATGTCCCTGTGGTGGACTGTGGGGAGGATGTCCCTGTCATGAACAGTGGGGAGGATGTCCCTGTGGTGGACATTGGAAAGTACGTCCCCATTGTGGACAGTGATGAGGACACTTTTTTGGTGGAAAGTGGGGAGGATTTACCTGTAGTGGACAGTGGGAGAATATCCCTGAGGTGGACAGTGGAAAAGATGTTCCCATGGTTGACAGTGGGGAGGACATCCCTATGGTGGACAGTGGAAAGACAGTTCTGTGTTGGACAGTGTGTATGACATCCCTGTGTTGGCCAGTGGGCAGGATGTCCCCATGGTGGACAGTGGGAAGGAAGTCACTTTGGTGGATGGTGGGAATGATATTTATTTGGTGGACAGTGGGTATGACTTCCCTGTGGAGGACAGTAGGGAGGATGTTTCTCTGGTGGACTCTGGGGAGGTTGTTCCTGTGGTGGACAGTAAGGATGTCCCTGATGTGGACAGTTTGGTGGACTTCCCTTTGGTAGACAGTGAGGAGGTGTCTGTGACTGTGGTGGACAGTGGGGAGGATTTACCTGTTGTGGACAGTGGGGAGGACTTCCCTGTTGTATACAGTGTGGAAGACATCCCTGTGGTTGTCAGTGGGGAGGACATTCCTGTAGTGGATAGTGTGGAGGAGGTCCCTGTGGTGGACCTTGTGGAGGATATCTCTGTAGTGGACAGTGAGAAGTACATCCCTGTGGTAGACAGTGGGGAGGATGTCACTGTGGTGGACAATGGGAAGGATGTTCCTGTGCTGGACAGTGGAAAAAATGTCCCCATGGTGGACAGTGGTGAAAAGATCTCTGTGGTGGACAATAGGGAGCATGTACCTGTGGTGGACAGTTGGGAGGATGTTTTTAATGTGGACAGTGGGGAGGACTTCCCTGTGGTGGTCGTTAGGGAGGACATTTCTTTGGTGGACAGTGGGGTGGATATCTGTAGGACACAGGAGGAGGTCCCTGTGGTGGACAGTGGGGAGAATGTCCCTGTGTTGGAAAGTGAGAAGGACTTCCTATGGTGGACAGTGAGAAGGACGTCCCTGTGGTAGACAGTGAAAAAATATCCTTGTGGTGGACAGTGAGGAGGACGGGCCTGTGGAGCACATTGGGGAGGACTTCCCTGTGGTGGACAGTGAGGAGGACATCCCTGTGGTGAACAGTTGTGGTGGACAGTGGGGAGGACTTCCCTGTTGTGGACAGAGGGGAGGAAGTCCGTCTGGTGGACAGTGGGGAGGATGTTACTCTGGTTGGCAGTGGGGAGGATGTCCCTGTGGTGGACAGTGGGAAGGATATCTCTGTGGTAGAGAGTGAGGAGCACGGGCCTGTGGTTGACAATGAGGAGGATGTCCCTTTGGTTTACAGTTGGTAGGATGTCTCTGTGTTAGACAGTGGAAAGGACATTTCTGTGGTAAACAGTGAGTACGATGTCCCTGTGGTGGACACTGGGGAGGATGTACCTATGGTAGACAGTCAGGAGGATGTCTTTTTGGTGGAGAGTGTTAATGATATTTCTTTGGAGGACAGAGGGTATGACGTCAGTGTGGTGGACAGTAGGGAGAATGTCTCTCTGGTGGACACTGGGGAGGATGTTCCTGTGGTGGATTGTAAAAAACAGTCCCTGTGGTGGATAGTTGGGAAAAGTTCCCTGTTGTATAAGGTAAGGAGGACATCCCTGTGGTTGACAGTGTAGAGGACGTCCCTCTGGTGGACAGTGGGGAAAATATCCCTGTGGTGGACAGTGGAGAGGACATTGCTGTGGTGGACAGTAGCATTAACATCTCTGTGGTGGACAGTTGGGAGGATGTCCCTGTGGTGGACAGTGAGAAGGATGTCCCTGTTGTGGACAGTGGAGATGACATCCCTATGGTGGACATTGGGGAGGACTTCCCTGTGGTTGACAATGAGGAGGCAATCCCTGTGATGAACAGTGGATAGATGTCTTTGTGTTAAACAGTCTGGAAGATTTCACTATGCTGGACAGTGGGGAGGATGTACTTTTGGTGGACTTGGGTAGGATATTCCTGTGGTGAACAGGAGGACATCTCTGTCGTGGACAGTTGGGTGGATGTCTTTGTGTTGGACAGTGAGTAGGACATACCTGTAGTGGTCAGTTAGGTGTACAACCCTGTGGTAGACAATGGGGAGGATGTACCTGTGGTGGACAGTGGAGAGGACATCCATGTGAAGGACAGTGAGGAGAACATCTCTGTGTTAAACAGTGGGGAGGATATCTCTTTGGTGGACCATCAGGAAATGTCCAAGTGCTGGAAAGTGGGGAGGATGTTTCTCTGGTGCACAGGAGGACATCCCTGTGGTGGACAGTAGAAAGGATATCCCTCTGGTGCACAGGAGGCATTTCTGTGCTGGGGAGTGGGGAGGATGTCACTGTGAAGGGCAGTGTGGAAGATATCCCTGTGGTGCACAGTGAGGAGGAACTTTCTCTGTTGGACAATGGGAGGATTTCACTTTCATGGGCACTGGGGAGGATGTATCTGTGTTGGACTGTGAGGAGGACATCCCAGAACTGGACAGTGAGGAGTACATCTCTGTGGTGGACAGTTGGGAGGACGTCTCTGTATTGGACTGTGAGGAGTACATCCTGGTGGTAGACAGTGAGGAGGACTTTTATGTTGTGGACAGTGTGAAGGACATACCTGTGGTGGACAGTAGGAAGGATGTCCCTGTGTTGGACAGTTGTGAGGACATTCCTGTGGTGGACAACAAGGAGGACATCCCAGTGGTGGACAGTGGGGAGAACGTTTCTTTGGTGGAAAGTGGGGAGGATGTCACTGTGGTGGAAAGTAAAGAGGACATCCTTGGGGTTGACAGTGGGGAGGACTTCCCATGCGCTGGACAGTGGAGAGGACTTCACTGTAGAGGACAGTGGAAAGGGTGTTTCTGTGGTGGACAGTGGGGAGGATGTCTCTATGAGGACAGTGGGGAGGACATCCCTGTGGTGGACAGTGGGGAATTTGTCCCTGTAGTTCACAGGTAGAAAAACCTCCTTGTGGTGGACAGTGCAGATGTATTTGAGGTGGAAAGTGGAAAGGATTTCACTGAGGAGGACAGTGGGGAGGATGGCCCTTTTGTGAACAGAGGGAAGAACATCCCTGTGGTGGACAGTGAGGAGGACTTCCCTGTGGTGGACAGTGGGAAGGACATCACTGATGTGGACAGAGAAAAGGGAGTTCCTCTGGTGGACAGTTGGGAGGATGTCTTTTCGGTGGACAGTAGAGAAGACATCCTTGTGGTTGACAGTGGGGAGGATTAGACTGTGGTGGACAGTAAGGAGGACAAACTTGTGGACAGTGTGGAGAACATTCCTGTGGTGCACAGGAGGATGTCCCTGTGGTGCACAGTGAGGATGACGTCCCTGAGATGGACAGTTTAAGTACGTCACAGTGGTGGTCAGTGGGGAGGAGTTCCCTGTGGTGGACAGTGTGAAAAACATCCCTGTGGTGGACAATGTGGAGCAAGTCTCTTTGGTGGACAGTAGGGAAGACATCCCTTTGGTGGACAGTGGGGAGGAAGTGTAGTGGACATTGCTGTTGTGGACAGTTGGGAGGACTTACCTGTGGTTGACAGTGAGGAGGACATACCTATGGTGGACAGTGGAGAGGACATCTCTGTGGTGAACAGTGGGAAGGATGTCCCTGTGGTGGACAGTGGGGAAAACATCCCTGTGGTAGACAGTGGTAAGGTCGTCCTTGTGGTACACAGAAGGATGTCCCTTTGTTGGACATTGGATAGGACATTTCTGTGGTGGAGACTGAGAATGGCGTCCCTGTAATGGAGAGTGGGAAGGACGCCCCTGTGTTGGACTGTGTAAATGAAGTACTGTAATACACAAGAGGACGTCCCTGTGGTGGACAGTCCAGAAGATGTCCCTGTGGTGGAAAGTTGGGAGGATGTCTCTGTGGTGGACAGTGGGAAGGATTTCCCTGTTGTGGACATTGGGGAGGACGTCCTGTGGTGCACAGGAGGTAGTCCCTGTGGTGGACAGTGGGGTGGACATCCCTGTGGTGGACAGTGTGGCGGACGTCCCTGTGGTGGTAAAAGGAAATGACACCCCTATGGTGGACAGTGAAGAGTAGGTCTCTGTGTTACACAGAAGGATGTCTTTGTGGTGGACAGAGAAGATGACGTCCCTATGGTGGACACTGGGAAGGATGTCCCTGTGGTGGACAGTGGGGAAACATTTCTGTGGTTTACAGTGGGGAGGACATCCCTGTGGCAGACAGTGGGTAGGACATCTCTGTGGTGAACAATAAGGAGGACGTCCCTATAGAGGACAGTGCAAAGGATGTCCTTGTGGTGGACAGTGGGGAAGACATCTCTGTGGCTAAAGGAGCAGAGGACATTCCTGTGGTGGACAGTGGGGACAACTTCTCTGTAGTAGCCCAAAGAGAACATCTCTGAGGTGGAGAGTAAGGAGGATGTTGTTCTGGTGGACATTTGGGAGGACTTACCTGTGGTTGACAGTAAGGAGGACAGAGCTATGGTGAACAGTGGGGAGGGTATCCATGTGGTGCACAGTGAGGAGGATGTCACTCAGGTAGACAGTGGGGAGGATTTCCCTTTGGTGAACAGTGAGGAGGACATCCATGTGATGGATGTGGGGAGCAAGTTCCTGTGGTGGACATTGGGGAATATTTCACTGTGATGAACAGTGGGAAGGACGTCCTTGTGGTGGACAGTGGGGAGGATGTTCCTGTGGGCCACAGGAGGACATCTCTGTGGTGGACAATAAGAAGGATATCCCTATGGTGGACAGTGGGGAGGATGTTTCTGTTGTGGACAGTTTGGAATACTTACCTGTGTCAGACAGTGTGTTGGATATTCTTGTGGTGGACAGTGGGGAGGACATCCCTGTGGTGGACAGTGGCAAAGAGGTCCTTTTGGTGGACAGTGGGGAGGACGTCTCTGTGGTAGACACTGAGGAGGATTTCACTTTGATGGACAGTAAAAAGAATAATACTGTGGTGGACAGTGGGGAGGATGTCCGTGTTGTGGACAGTGGAAAAGATTTCCCTGTGGTGGAAATTGGGGATATAATCCCTGTGGTAGACAGTTGGTAGGACATCTCAGTGGTGGTCAGTGAGAAGGACTTCCTTGTAATGGACAGTGCAAAGAATGTCACTGTGGTGGACACATGTAAGGAGATACCTGTGGTGTACAGTGGGGAGGATGTCCCTGTGGTTGCCAGTGGGAAGGACTTCCCTGTGTTGGACAGTGGGGAGGACGTCTCTGTGGTGCACAAGAGGACATCCTTGTGGTGAACAGTTGGAGTATGTATCTGTGGTAGAAAGTGGGGAGCACATCTCTAAAGTGGAAAGTGTGTAGGATGTCCCTGTGATGGTCGATGGGTAGGAGACCGCTGTGGTGGACAGTGGGGAGGATGTTTCTGTGGTGCACATGAGGATGTCCATGTGATGGAAAGTGGGAAGGATTTCCTTGTGTTGCACATTGAGGAGGACATCTCTGTGGTGGACAGTGGGGATGACGTCCTGTGGTGCACAGGAGGATGTCACTGTGGTGCAGTGAGGAGAACATCCCTGTGATCATCAGTGGGGAGCATGTCCCTGTGGAGGACAGTGGGGAGGACTTCCCTTTGTTGAACAGTGGAAAGCACATCTCTGTGGAGAACAGTGGGGAGGACATCCATGTGGTGGACAGTGGGGAAAATGTTCCTGCTGTGGACAGTGGGATGGATATCTCTGTGTCAGACAGTGGGGAGGACTTCTCTGTGGTGGACCCTGAGGAGGCTAACCCTGTTGTGGACAGTGAGGAAGACATCCTTGTGGTAGACAGTAGGAAGGATGTCCCTGTGGTGGACAGTGGGGAAAATATCTCTTTGGTTTAAAGAGGTGAGGACATTCCTTTGGTGGACTGTTGAAAGGACAGTTCTGTGGTGGACAGTGAATAAGACATCCCTGTGGTGGTCAGTGGGAAAGATATCCTTGTGATAGAAAGTGTGAAAAACATCTCTGTGGTTTACAGTGAGGAGGACATCACTGTGGTGGACAGTGAGGAGGATGTTTCTGTGTTGGACAGTGGGGAGAACACCCCTGTGGTATACAGTGGTAAAGTCATCCCTGTAGTACACAGAAACAAATCACTTTGTTGGACATTTGGGAGGATGTCAATGTGGTGGACACTTAGGAAGACGTTCCTGTGGTAAACATTGGGAAGGACGCCACTGTGTTAGACTGTGGAAATGACGTCCCCACAAGAGCATATCCCTGTGTTGGACAGTTAGGAGGATGTCATTGTGGTGGACCGTGGAAAGGATTTCTCTTTGGTGGACATTGGGGAGGATGTCCTGTGGTGCACAGGAGGAAGACCCTGTGGTGGACAGTCAGGAGGATGTCCCTGTGGTGGAGAGTGGGGAGGACATCCTTGTGGTGGACAGTATGGGTGACGTCCTTGTGGTGGTAAATGGGGACGATGCCCCAATTGTGGACAGTGAGGAGTAGGTCTCTGTGTTACACAGAAGGACATCTTTGTGGTGGTCAGAGAAGAGGACCTCCCTGTGTTGGACACAGGAAAGGATGTCTCTGTGGTAGACAGTGAGGAAAACATCTCTGTTGTTTACAGTGGGGAAGACATCCTTGTGGTGGACAGTGGGTAGGACATCTCTGAGGTGGACAGTGAGAAGGACATCCCTGTGGAGGGCAGTGGGAATGATGTCCCTGTGGTGGACAGTGGATAAGACTTATCTGTGGTGGACAGTGGGGAGGACTTTTCTGTAATGGACCATGAAAAAGATATCCATGTGGTAGTGAGATAAATATCGCTGTGGTGGACTATGAGAAAAACCTCACTGTGGTGGGCAGTGGGGAGGACATTGCTGTTGTGGAGAGTTGGTAGGACTTACATGTGATTGACAGTGAGGAGGACATACCTATGGTGGACAGTGGAAAGAATGTCTTTGTGGTGGACCCTGGGGAAAACATTCTGTTGGTACACAGGAGGACTTCCCTTGGTGGACAGTGAGGAGGATGTCTCTGTGGTGGAAAGTGGGGAGGACATCCCTGTGGTGGACAGTGGGAAGGATGTCCCTGGGGTCAACAGTGGAGAAAACGTCTATGTGTTTAATTATGTGAGGACATTCCTGTGGTTGACAGTGGGTAGGACATCTCTGTTCAACACAGGAACGTTCTCCTCACTTTCCACCACAGGGACATCCTCCACACTGTACACAACAGGGACGAACTCCTGTGCAACACAGCAACATTCTTCCCACCATCCACCACAGGGAAGTCTTACCCAGTGTCCACCACAGGGATGTCCTCCCCACTTTTCACCACAGACACATACTCCCCACTGTCCTCTACAGGAAAGTCCTCTTCACTGTCCAATATAGGGACGTCCATCACATTGCCCACCATAGGGAAGACCTCCCTACTGTTCATCACAGAGACTTTCTCTTCACTGTCCACCACAGGGATGTTATCGCCACTCTCCACCTCAGGGACATCCTCCCAACTTTCCAAAACAGGAATGTCCTCCTGTGCAACAAGGAACTTGCTTCCCATTGTTGAATGCAAGAACATCCTTTACACTTTCCATGACAATGAAATCCTCCCCACGCTTCACCACAAAGAAGTCCTCTTCACTGTCCACTATAGTCATGTCCTCCTCCTGTCAACTACAGAAAAGTCCTCCCCTATGTCCACCACAGGGACATCCACCTCACTGTAAACCACAGGGATGTCCTCCCAGCTGTCCACAATAGGGACTTCCTCTTTTTGGTCCACTACAGAAACGTCCTCACTGTCCACCACAGGGACTTCCTCTTTTTGGTCCACCACAGAAACGTCCTCCTCACTGTCCACCACAGGGATGTCCTCCCCACTGTCCACCACAGGAAGTTCTCCCCACTGTCTACCATCTGGATGTTCTCCCCACTGTTCATAACAGGGACATCCTCTTGTGCACCATAGGTATGTCCTCCACACTGTCCACCACAGAGAAGTCCTCCCCACCCTCCACCACAAGGATGTTTTTCTCACTGTCCTCCAAACAGATGTCCTCCACACTGTACTCAAAAGGGTTGTCCTCCCCACAGTACAAAACAGGGACATCCATTCCACTGTCAACAACAAGAATGTCATTTTAACTGTCCACCACAGAGAAGTCTTCCCCACTATCCACCAAAGGAAAGTCCTCCACACTGACAACAACAGGGATGTCCTTTTCTCTGTTCACCACAGGGACATCCTCTCTACCATCCACCAAAAGAATGTCCTCCTCAATGTCCACCACAGGGATGTACTCCCACCTGTCCAACATAGAGAAGTCCTATCCACTGTCCACCACAGTAACGTCCTCATCCACACCACAGAAACATCTTCCCAACTGTCCACCAGAGGACATCCTCCCCACTTTCCACCACAGCAACGTTTTTCTGTGCACCATAGGAACATCCTTCCCACTGTCTACAAGGACGTCCTCCCCACTGTTCACAACATTAAAATCCTTCCAAGTCAAAGACAGGTACATCCTCCCCACTGCTTACCACAGGTACGTCCTCCCCACTGTTTACCACGGAGTCATCCTCCTCAATGTCCACTACAGGGATGTCCTACACACTGTCCACCACAGGGACATTCTCCTCAATGTCCACCACAGGGACCTCCTCCAGTGAATTACAGGAACGTCCTCCCCATGATCCACCACAAGGACGTCCTCCGTGCTGTCCACCACAGTTAAATCCTCTCCACTGTCCACCAAAAAGACGTCCTCAGCACTCGCCATAACAGGGATGTTCTTCTCACTGTCAACCACAGGGAAGTCCTCCCTACTGTCTACCACAGAGACGTCCTCCCCACTGTCCATCAAAGGATGTCCTTCCAATGGTCCAACACAATGACTTCTTCTTCACTGTCCACCACAGTGAAGTCCTCCCTACCTTCCACCACTGGGATGTTCTTCTCACTGATCAGCATGGGGATGTACTCCCCACTGTCCACCACATAGACAACCTCCACACTGTCCATCACAGAGACATCCTCCTACTGTCCACCAGAGATGTCCTACACACTGTCCACCCCATGGATGTACTCCCCAATGTCCACCACAAAAAGGTCCTCCTCACTGTCCACCACAGAGATATGGTCCCCACTCTCCACCACAGGGAGTTCCTCCTCACTGTCCACCACAAGGACGCCCTCCTCACTGTCCACCACATGGATACCCTCCTGTTTACCACAGGGACGTCCTCACCACTGTCCGCCACAGGGGTTTCCTCCTCACTGACCACGACTGAGACATCCTCCACATTGTCAACCACAATGATGTCCTGCTAAGTATCCACAAAAGAGACATCTTCCCCATTGTCCAACACAGAAATATCCTCCTCACTGTCCACCACAGGAAAACCTCCCCACTGTCCACCATAGGGCATCCTCCTCACTTTCCACCACAGGGTTATCATCCCCACTGTAAACCACAGGGATATCCTCCCCACTGTCCACCACAGAAAAGTCTTCCCCACTGTCCACCACAAAGATGTCCTACTCACTGCCCACCAAAAGGATGTCCTCCCCCATTGTCCACCACAGAAAAATCTTTCCCTCTGTCCACCACAGGGACGTCTTCCTCGTCCACCAATGGGATATCCTCCTGACTGTCACCACAGAGATGTCCTCTTCACCGTCCACCACAGGGAAATCCACCACACTGTCCACAATGGGGACGTTCTTTTCACTGTTCACCACAGGAACATCCTCCACACTGTTCACCAGTGATGACTTTCTGTGCCCAATACCAAAATTGCCCCACTGTCCACCACAGACATGTACTTTCCAATGTCAACCACAGGAACATACTCCTCACTGTCTACCACAAGGATGTCCTACCCACTGTCCACCACAGTGAAATCCTCCCCATTGTCCACCACAGGGACATCCTACCCACTTTCCACCACAGGGATGTCCTTCTCACTGTCCACCACATGGAAGTCCTCCCAAGTCTCCACCACAAAGATGTCCTCCCAACTGTCCATCAGAATGATGTCCTCCCCACTGTCCACCACAGGGACATCCTTCCCACTATCCTCTACAGGTATGTGCCACTCACTGTCCAGCAAAAGGATGTCCTTCCTACTGTAAACCACAGGAATATCCTTCCCACTGTCCACCACAGAAAATCTTTTCCACTGTCCACCACAAGAATGTCCTACTCACTCCCCACAACAAGGATGTCCTCCCCACTATCCACTATCCACCACAGAAAAATCCTTCCCTCTGTCCACCACAGGGATGTTCCCCTCATTGACCACCACTGGGATATCCTCCTAATGGTCACCACAGGGATGTCCTCTTCACTGTTCACCACATAGAAGTCCACCACCCTGTCTACAATGGGGACATCCTTTTCAATGTTCACTACAGGAATATTCTCCACACTGTTCACCACAGTGATGATCTCCTGTGCACAAAAGCAATACCACTCCGCTGTCCACCACAGAGATGTGCTTTCCACTGTCCACGGCAGGAACATCCTCCTCACTGCCCAGAACAATGATGTCCTCCCCACAGTCCTCCACAGTGAAATCTTCCTCATTGTCCACCACAGCGACATCCTCCCCACTGTCCACCACAGGAACAACCTCCCCACTGTCCACCACTGGGCATCCTCCTCACTGTCCACCACAGGGATATTATCCCCACTGTAAACCACAGAGGTATCCTTCCCACTGTCCACCACAGAAAAGTCTTCCCCACTGTTCACCACAACGATGTCCTACTTACTGCCCACTACAAGGATGTCCTCCCCTTTGTCCACCACTGAAAAATCCTCCCCTCTGTCCACCACAGAGATGTCCTCCTCATTGTCCACCACAGAGATATCCTCCTAACTTTCACCACAGGGATGTCCTCTTCACTGTCCACCACAGGGAAGTCCTCCCAATTGTCCACTGGAATGAGATCCTCCCCACTGTCCACCACAGGGACATCCTTCCCACTGTTCTCCACAGGGATATCCTCCCCACTATCCACCACAGGTACATACCTCTCACTGTCCACCACAAGGATGTCCTCCCCACTGTACACCCCAAGGATATTCTCCACACTGTGGACCACAGAGACATCCTTCTCACAGTTATCACAGGGACATCCTCCTCACTGTTTACCACAGAGATGTCCTAAAAACAGTCCACCACAGGGATGTCCTCCACACTGTCCACCACAGGAAAGTCTTTCCCACAGTCCAACACAGGGACATCTTCCTCACTGTCCACCACAGGGATGTTCTCCCACTGTCCACCACAGAGATATGCTTGCCCCTGTCAACCACAGAAATGTCTTCCCCATTGTCCACCACAGAAAATTCTTCCACAGTGCCCTCCACAGGAACCTCCTCCTCATTTACCACCACAGATATGTCTTTCTCACTGTCACCACAGGGATGTCCTCTTCACTGTCCACCAGAGGGAATCTCCCCACTGTCCACCACAGGTGCGTCCTACTTACTTACCACCACAGGGACATCCTCCCTACTGCCCACCACAAGGGCGTCTTCCCCACTGTCCACCACAGTGAAATCCTTCTCACTGTCCACCACAGGAACATCCTCTCCAATGTAAACCACAGGGATGTCCTCCCCACTTTCCCCCTTAGGAAATTCTTCCCAAATGTCAAACAAAGTGATTTCCTGTCCACCACAGTGATGTACACCACACTGTGCACCACAGTGCACAGGGATGTCCTCCTCACTGTCACCACAGGGATGTTCTTTTCATTGTCCATCACAGGGATGTCCTGCACACTATCCACCACAGGGATGTCCTCCCCACTGTCCACCATTGGTATTCCTCCTGTGTATTACCAGGACATCCTTCCCAGAGTCCACAACAGGTTCATCCTCCTTACTGATCACCATAGGGACATCCTCCTGTGCACCACAGGAACATACTCCCCACTGCCCACCACAAAGACATCCTTTGCAATGTCCTCCACAGTGAAATACTCCCCACAGTCAACAACAGGGACATCCATCCCACTGTCCATCACAGGGAAATCCTCCCCATTGTCCACTGTAAGGACGTCTTTCTCACAGTCCACCACAGGTATGTTCTCCCACTGTAAACCACAGGGATGTCCTCCACACTGTCCACCACATGGACAACCTCCCCACTGTCCATCACAGAGATGTCCTCCTCACTGTCCACCACAGAGATGTCCTATACACTGTCCACCACATGGATGTACTACCCACTGTCGAACACAAAAAGGTCCTCCTCACTGTCCACCACAGAGATATGGTCCCTACTATCCAACATAGGGACATCCTCTTTACCGTCCATCACATAAACGTCCTGCCCACACTTCAAAACAGGAAAGTCGTCCCCACTGTCCATGACAGGGATTTCCTTTTCACTGTACACCATAGGGAGGTTTTCTCCTCTGTCCACCACAGAGACCTTCTCTCCACTGTCCACCATAGGGATGTTCTCCTCACTGTCCACCACAGGGAAGTTTTCCCCACTGTCCACCAATGAGATGTCCTCCCCACTGTCCACCAAAGGGATATCCTCCACAGTGTCCACCACAGATACATAGTCCCCACTGTCCACTAATGTGGTGTCCTCCACATTGAACTACACAGGGACATCCTCCACAATGTCTTCCACAGAGATGTGCTTTTCCCTGTCCACCATAGGGACATCCTCCCCATTGTTCACCAGTGAAATTCTCCCCTCTGTCCACCAAATGTATGTCCTTTCCACTGTCCACCATAGAGACGTCCTCCCACTCTCCACCAGAGGGATGTCCTCCTGTGAACTACAGGAAGGTCCTCCACAATGCCCACCACAAGGATGTCCTTCCCACTGTTGACCACAGCGACATCCTTCTCACTGTCCACCACAGGGACATCCTCCCCAATGTCCACCACAGGGATGTCCTTCTCAGGGTCCACCACAGGGAAGTCCTCCCCACTGTTCACCACATGGATGTCCTCCCAACTGTTCAGCTCATGGACATCCTCCCACCTGTCCACCACAGGGACATACTTCCCACTATCCACCACATGGAAAAACACTTCACTGTCCACAACAGTGACGTCCTCCTCACGATCCACCAATGGTATGTCCTCCCCACTGTAAACCAGTGGAATGTCCTCTCCACCATCCACCACAGAGACATCCTCTGTCCAACAGAGGGATGTAATTCTCACTGTCTACCATAGTGAAGTACTCTCCATTGTCCACAACAGGGACATCCTCTTCACATTCCCCCACAAGAATGTCCTCACCACTGTCCACCAAATTGATGTCCTCCCCACACTCCACCACAGGGACATCCTCTCCACTGTCCACCACAGAAAATTCCTCCTCACTATCAACCACAAAAAAACTTTTCCAGTGTCCACAATTGGGAAATCCTCACTATTGTCCAACACAGAGATGTCCTTCTCACTGTCCACCACATGAAAGTCTTTCCCACTATTCAACACAGTGATGTCTTCTCAAATGTCCACCACTGTCCAAGATAGCGAAGTCCACCTCATTTTCACACAGGTATATCTTCCTAACTGTCCACCACAGGGATGTCTTCTTCAGGGTCCACTACAGGGAATTTTTGCCCAATGTCCAACACAGGAATGTCCTCCTCAATGTCCACCAAAGTGAAATCCTACACACTGTCCACCATAAGTACATTCTCCTGTGCACCACAGGGATGTTCTTCACACTGTCCACCATAAGGAGAGTCTACTCCTATACATTGTCTACCAAAGGGACACCCTCTCAACTGTTTACCACAGGGACATCCTCCTCACAGTCCATTACAGGGAAGCTTTACTCAATGTCCACCACAAGGATGATTGCCCCACTGTCCACCACAGACACGTGCTCCACAGTGTGGACTAAAGACATGTGCTCCCCACTGTCCACCACAGGGAAGTCCCACACACTGTCCAATATGGACATCCATCTCATTGTCCACCACAGGGATATCCTCCTAACTGTCCACCACAGGGATGTCTTCTTCAATGTCCACCACAATAAAGTCCTCCCCAACAGGGATACCCTCCTCACTTTGCACCTCAGGGACATCCTCCACACTGTCCACAACAGAGACTATCTCCTGTGCAACACAGCACCATCCTTTCCACTGTCCACCACAGGGAAGTCTTCCCCACTGTTCACCACAGGGATGCCCTTCCCAGTTTTCACCACAGACACGTGCTTCTCAGTGTCCACCTCAGGGATGTCCTCCCCATTGTCCACCACAGAGAAGTCATCTCCATTGTCCAATTAAGGGAAATCCATCTCATTGTCCACCATAGGGACAACATCCTCACTGTCCATCACAGGGACTTCCTCCTCACTGTCCACCACAGGGATGTTATCCCCACTCTCTACCTCAGGAACATCCTCCCCACTTTCCAACACAGGAAAATCCTCAAGTGCAACAAGGAACGTACTCCCCATGGTTCAACACAAGAAAGTCCTTTACACTGTCCACAACAGTGAAATCCTTCCCACTCTTCACCACAAGGACGTCCTCCTCACTGTCCACTATAGACATGTTCTCCCTGACAGCTACAGTAAAGTCCTCCCCACTGTCCACCACAGTGACATCCTCCCCACTGCCCACTACAGGAATGTACTCCCCGTTGTCCACCACAGAGACGTCCTCCTCACTGTCCACCACAGAGAATTCCTCTGCACTGTCCACCACAGGGATGTTCTCCTCACTGTCCACCAAAGAAACGTACTTCCCACTGTCCATCACAGGGACATCCTCCACACTGTCCACCATAAAGACCACACCTTGTGTCCCACAGAGATGTCCTCCCCATTGTCCACCACAGGGGCATCCTCCCCATTGAACACCACAGGGATGTCCATCACACTGTCCACAACAGCAACATCCTCCACACTGTACACCACAGGAACATACTCCTCTATACCATAGGGACGTCCAACCCACGGTCTACTACAGGGTTGTCCTTCCCACTAACCACTTCAAGGTCGTCCTCCACACTGTTCAAGACTGGGATATCCTCTCCACTGTTCACCACAGTGAAATCATCCCCACTGTCTACCACCTGGATGATCTCCCACTGTCCATCACAGGGATGTCCTCCTGTGCACTATAGTGATGTCCACCACACTGTCCACCACAGGGGCTTCCTCCCAACTGTCCACCACAATGTCTTCCTCCTGTGCACCACAGGTACATCTTCCCCACTCTCCAACATAGAGAAATCCGACCCACTGTCTACCACAGGGACATCCTACCCACTGTCCACCATAGGGATGTCCTCCTCTGCAACACAGGAACATCCTCCTCACTTTGCACAAGGGCATTTTCTGCAGTGTCTACCATAGTTAAATCCTCCCAACAGTCTAGCACAGGGATGTCCTCCACACTGTTTACCACAGGGATGTCTTCCCCACTGTCCACCACAGACAAGTCCTCCCCACTCTCCATGACAAAGATGTCCTTCTCACTGTCAACCACAGTGATGTCCTTCCCACTGTACACAACAGTGCTCTCCTCCCCACTGTATGCAACAGGGAAATCCTTACCACTGTCCACAACAAAGGTGTCCTTATTACTGTCCACCACAGTGAAGTCCTCCCCACTGTCCACCACAGGAAAGTCCTCCACACTGTCAACAACAGGGATGTCCTCCCCATTGTTCACCACAGGGACATTCTCCCCACTGTCCACCACAAGGACATCCTCCTCAATGTCCACAACAAGGAAGTCCTCACTTTCCACTACAAAGAATTTCTTTCCACTGCCCACCAGAGTAATGTCCTCCTTACTGTCCTCTACAGGGAAGTCCTCCCCAGTGTCCACTACAAAGATGTATTCCTCACTGCCATCCACAGGGAGGTCTTCTTCAATGTCCACCACAGGGATATCCTCCCCAATGTCCAAAATAGGGACGTGTTCCTCAATTTCCAACACAGAGAAATCCTCCACACTGTCCACCAGAAAGATGTACTCCTGTGCAACACAGCAATGCCCTCCCCACTGTCCACCACAAGTAAATTTTTCTATGCACCACAGGGATGTCCTCTCCACTGTCCACCACAATGATGTACTCCCAGCTGTTCACAACAAACACGTCCTCTCCCCTGTCCACCTCAGCGATGTCTTTTTGACTGTCAGCCAAAGAAATGTCCTCCCTACTGTCCACCATGGGATTATCCTTCTCACTGTCCACCCAGGAGACATCCTTCCCACTCTTCACCACAGGTATGTCCTTTTAAATGTTCAACACAGAAATACCCTAAACACTCTCTACCACAAAAATATCCTCTCCACTGTCCACCAGAGGGACATCCTCCCAACTGTCCACCACAGAAATGTCCTCCTCACTGTACACAATCGAGAACTCCTCCCCACTCTCCATCACAGAGAAGTCTTCACCATTGTCCACCACAGTGATGTCCTCCTCATTGTCCACTACAGTGATGTCCTCCCCAATCTCTATAACAGAGATGTGCTCCCCACTGTCCACCATAGTGACATCCTTCCCACTGTCCACCACAGGGACGTCCCTGCCCACTGTTTACCACTCTGATGTCCTCCCCACAGTTCATCACAGGGAAGTCCTCCCCACTGTCCACCACAGGGAAGTCCTCCTCACTCTTCACTACATGGATATACTCCTCACTTTCCACCACACTGATGTCCTCCGCACTGTGCATCACAGGGATGTTCTCCTGACTGTCCAACACATAGATGTCCTCCTCACTGTCAACCATAGGGATGTCCTCCCTACTTGTGGTAGATAGCCCTAGCCTCTTGTTGTCATGGTAATTCCACTCCTGGGAGGGGCTGCGAAGGAGGGGTGAATCTTGTAAACCATCTGTCCAATCAAATTTGTTAAATAAAGGCTACAGCCAGTGATTGGGCAGTGGAAGAGGAGTGGGAGGAGCCAGAGGCAGGGAAAGGAGATAAGAGGAGGAGAGCCGTTGGAGTGAGGGGAGTTGGCAGTTGGTCAAAGCAGAGGGCAGTTGGTGGAGAGAGAGAAGATGAAGAAGACCTTGACCTAGGAAACCGCACGTTGTTAAGAGCTCTTATAGCTGGGCAATAGTGTAGTTTAATGGTAAATCTGCCCAATCTAGGCATGCAGCATTCATTTGTTATTTATTGACTTGTGTCTTTATTCTATGGACTCCCTATGGGCAGGAGATTTACCACAACACCTACTCTCCAACATAGAAATATCTTCTCTACTGTCCACCACAGGTACATCCTCCCAACTATCCACCACAGACCTGTCCTCCTCACTGTCCACAATTAAGCAGTCCTCCCGACTTTCCATTACAGGGATGTCCTCCCCACTGTCCACCACAAAATATCCTTTTCAACATAAACCACATAGATGTCCTCCCCACTGTCCACCACAGAAACATCCTTCCCATGGTCAACCACAGGGATGTCCTCATCAGTGTCCACCACAGAGATGTTTTACCCACTGTACACCACAGGAATGTTCTCCCAAGAGTACATCACAAGTAAGTATTCCCCACTCTCCACCACAGAAATGTCCTCTTCTGTACCAGAGGGACATCTTCCCCACTGTCCAACACAGGGGCGTCCTCCTTACTGACCTCCACAGGGATGATCTGCACACTGTCCACCACAGAGGTGACCTCCCCAAAGTCTACCACAGGGAAGTCTTCCTTACTGTCTACAAGAAGAACGTCCTCTTGGGCACCATAGTGATGTCCTCCCCACTGTTTACCACAGGGATGTCTTCCCACTGTCCACCACAAAGACGTTCTTTCCACTTCCACCAGAGAGATGTCCTCCCAACTGTCCACCACAGGGACGTCCTCCTGTGTACCGCAGGGATGTCCTAACCACTGTCCAACACAGGGGTGTGATCCCATCTGACCACCACAGGGGCATCCTCCACACTTTCTTCCACAGAGATGTCCTTCCCACTATCTACCACAGGGACTCCCTCCCCACTGTCCAACACAGGGATGCCCTCCTGTGCACCACAGAGACATACTTTCAACTGTCTATAACATAGATGTTCTCCCCACTGTCTACAACAGGGATGCCCTCCCCACTGTCCACCACAGAGCCTTCCTCCCCATTGTGCACCAAAGGGGCATCCCCCCAATTGACCACCACAGGGACATCGTCCACATGGTCCACCACAGAGATGTTCTCCCCACTGTACAACACAGGGACAGTCTCACCACTGACCACCACTGGAACGTCCTCTTGTGTGACACAGGGATGTCCTCACCACTGTCCACCATGGGCATCCTCCCGACTGACCACCACAGAGACGACCTCCACAATGTTCACCACAGAGATATCCTCCCCTCTGTCCACCACAGGGACATCTTCCACACTTTCCAACTAGAGGTTGTCCTTCTGTGTACCACAGGGTCTTCCTCCCAACTGTACAGAACAGAGATGTCCTACTCATTGTCCAACACAGAGACTTTCATGACAGTGTCCACCACAGGGACTTCCTCTTGTGCAACACAGGGACGTCCTCCCCACTGTCCACAACAGAGATGTCCTCCCCACTGTCCACCACAGGAATGTCCTACTATCTATGACAGATATGTCCTCCCCAGTGTCCACCACAAGGGGCGTCCTAATTACTGACCACCACAGGACATCCTCCACACTGTTCACCAAAGAGATGTCCTTCCCACTGTACACCACAGGGATGTCCTCCCCACTGTCCACCACAGAAACCTCCTTCACACTGCCCACCACAGGCAAATTCTCCAGTGCACCAGAGGGATGTCCTCCCAACTATCTACCAAAAAGATGTTCTCCGCATTGCCCACCACAGCAACTTTCTCCACACTATCCACCACAGGGAAGACCTACCCACTGTCCACCACAGAAATATCCTCCCCATTGTCCAACAAAGAAAAATCCACCCCACTGTGCACTGCAGGGACATCCTCCTCATTTTCTACCACAGGGATGTCCTCCTCATTGTCCAATACAGAGATGTGCTCCCAAATGTCCACCACAGAGATTTCCTCCACACTGTCCACCACAGAAAATTTTTTTCTACTGTGAACCACAGGACATCCTCCTCATTGTTCACCACAGGGATGTCCTTCTCACTGTTACAACAGGGATGTCCTCTTCACTGTCCACCACACAGATGTCCTTCCCACTGTCCACCACAGAGATGTCCTCCCCACTCTCCACCAGTTTACTCCTGTGTAAAACAGGGACATCCTCCCCAATGTCCACCAAATGGACAACCTCCCCACTGTCAACCACAGGGAGTCCTTCTCACTGTCCACCACAGGAATATCATCCCCACTGTAAACCACAGGGATATCCTCCCCACTGTCCACCACAGAAAAGTCTTCCCCACTGCCACTACAAGGATATCCTACACACTTCCCAACACAAAGATGTCTTCCCCACTGTACACCACAGAAAAATCCTCCCCTCTGTTCACCAGAGGGACATCCTCCTCATTGACCACCACCGGGATATCCTCCTAACTGTCAACACAGGGATGTCCTCTTCACTGTCCACCACAGGGAAGTCCACCCCACTGTCCACAATGGGGACCTCCTTTTCACTGTTCACCACAGGAACATCCTCCACACTCTTCCGCACAGTGATGACCTCCTGTGCATCACAGCAAAATCTCCCCACTCTCCACCACAGAAATGTCTTTTCCACTATCTACCACAGGAACGTCCTCCCCTATATCCACAACAAGAACATCCTACTGTTCACCACAAGCACGTCCTACCCACTGTCCATCACAGTGAAATCTTTCCCATTGTCAACCACAGGGACATTCTCCCCACTGTCCACGACAGGGATGTTCTTCTCACTGTCCACCCCAGGGAAGTCCTTGAAACTGTCCACCACAGGGATGTCCTCCTAACTGTCTACCAGAATGATGTCCTCCCCACTGTCCACCACAGGGACATCCTTTCCACTGTCCACCACAGGGAACTCCTCCTTACTGTCCAGCACAGTTACGTACCACTCACTGTCCACCACAAGGATGTCCACCCCACTGTAAACCACAGAGATATTCTCCACACTGTCTACCACAGATACATGTTCCCCACTGTCCACCACAGGGACATCCTCCTCACTGTTAACCACAGAGATGTCCTAACAACAGTCCATCACAGGGATGTACTCCACATTGTCCACCACAGGAAATTTTTCCCCACTGCCAACACAGGGACATCCTCCTCACTGTTCACCACAGGGATGTTCTCCCACTGTTTACCACAGAGTTGTGCTTGCCACTGTCCACCACAGTGATGCCCTCCACATTATCCACCACAGAAATTTCTTCCACACTATCCACCACAGGGACGTCCGTATCATTGACCACCACAGCATGTGTCTTCCTCACTGTCACCACAGGGATATCCACTTCACTGTCCCCCAGAGGAATCTCCTACGTGTCCACCATAGGGATGTCCTTTTCACTGTCCAGTAGAGTGACATCCTACAAGTTGTTCCCCACAGTAACGACCTCCTGTTCACCAAAACAAACTCACTCCACTGTCCACAAAAGAGTTGTCCTCTCCACTATCCATGACAGGGACGTCCTCCCCACTGTCCACAACCAGGATGTCCTCTTGTGCAACAAAGTGATGTCCACCCAACTCTCCACTACAGGGACGTCTTGCTGTGTACCACAAGGATGTCCTCACCACTGTCCACCAGTGTGGCATCCTCCTTACTGAACCCCACATGGACAGTTTCCACACTGTCCACCACAGAGATGTCCTCTCCGCTGTCCACCATAGGGATGTCCTCCTCACTGTCCACCAAAGGGAAGTCCTACTCAATATCCACCACAGAGACTTCCTTTCAACTGTCTGCCACAGGGATGTTTCTCTGTGCACCACAGAAACATCCTCTTGACTGCCCACCAGAAGGTTGTCCTTTCCACTGTGCACAACAGGGACGTCCTTCCCATTATTCTCCACAGGGATGTTTTCCCCACTATGCAGCACAGGTACATACATCACACTTTACACCACAGTGATGTCCTTTTAACTGTCCACCAGAGGTACATCCTCCTAACGGTCCACCACAGTGAAATCCTCTCTTCTGTTCACGACAAGGAAGTCTTCTCTACTGTCCACCACAAAGTAGTCCTCCCCACTGTCCACCAATGGACGTCCACCACACTGTTGACCACACGGATGTCCTTCCCACTCTTTACCACAGGGATGTTCTTCTCACTGTCCACCACAGTGAAGTCCTCCCCAGTGTCCACTACATGGACATCCTCCCCACTCTCAACCATTGGGACATCCTCCTCCCTTTCCACCACAGAGATGTCCTCCGCTCTGTCCAACACAGGGAAATCCTTCTCACTGTCAACCACAGGGATGTCCTTCTGTTCAAAACTGGGACGTCCTCCCAACTGTCTACCATATAAATGTTCTCCCCACTCTCAACTACAAAAATGTCCTCCTCACTGTCCTCCACAAGGACATCCTCCTCACTGTCCACCACAGAGATGTCCTCTGCACTGTCCACCACAAGGTCATCTTCTTACTATCCACCACAGGGACGTCCTTCTGTGCACCACAGGGATGTCCTCTTCATTGTCCACCATAGGGATGTCCTCCTCACTGTCCACAACAGGGAAGTCACCCCACTGTCCACCAACGGTTGTCCTCCCAACTGTCTACCACAGAGACGTTCTACCCACTGTCCATGACAGAGACAATCTTTCCACTGTCCATCACAGAAAAATCCTTTACACTGTTCACCACAGGGATGTCATCCACACTGTCCACCACAGGGATGTACTCCCGAATATAAACCATAGGAATATCCTCCCCACTGGCTACCACAGGACATCCTCTTTACTGTACACCACAGGGACGTCCTGCTGACTGTCCATCACAGAAATGTCCTACCCACTGCCCACCACAGGAATGCCCTACCCACTCTCCACCACAGGAAAATCATTTCCACAGTCTACCACACGGATGTCCTCCCCAATGTCCACCAAAGTAAAATCCTTCCCACTATCCACCACAGGGACACCCTCCTCACTGTCCACCACAGGGATGCCCTCTCCATTGTCCATCACAGAGATGTGGTCCCCACTGACAACCACAGGGATGTACTCCCCACTGTCCTCCACAGAAAAATCTTTTCCACTGTGCAGCACAGGGATGTCCTTTTCACTGTCACCACAGGGATGTTTTCTTCACTGTCATCACAGGGATGTCTTGCCCACTATCCACCACAGAGATGTCCTCCCGACAAACCACTCAGGTTCAACCCCTCAAGAGCTAGCCTATAAAAAATATTTTAAGACTAAAAAGAACTCTTAAGTCTAGCTGCAGGGCACCCTACCCTGCAGCCAGGCTGGTAGCTGCCTTTGCTTTTCCTTGAAAGCAGGGTGGGGGAGGCATGTAGTGGGGCGTAGAGTGCCAGGATGCTCTAGGCCTTGCCACAATTTCCTGGGATGAGGATGTTTAAGTTTCTGTAGGGGAAGTCCAAGTTGCCCACATGCCAAATGAGGGACTATAAAAGTTTTAGTGATGAGCTTTAACTGCTATCTAGTGAAAAGGAAGCAAATCCTAACACTCAAATTCCTTATGGGAAAGGGTTTGACCTGGCTCCTCCCTGACACGTTGTTTCACAGGCAAAAACATTTCTTGTAAAGAAATGTCCAGGTAGCAATATTTACCAATGCTAAGCAGGTTTGAAGTCAGCGGGGGGAGATTCCCTAGCCAAGGTCAATAGAATAGGTAAAGCACACAAACTCTGCTTCATTTGATACTAAATTTGATCCATGACCACAAAGTGTTCCGACATCTTCCAGCCCTCTACATACACAAGCAAACTGTTCTGTGCTGCACTAAGTCACTAGCCACTGTTCTCTGTAATTATAGCTCTTTATACCCAGACACAAGACCTCTTTCCCCATGTGAATAATCAGTCCTTCCTGCCACAATTAGTATAAGAAGTCACTATTTGGAAATAGCACTAATCTCAAATGAAATATAACCATGAGAAGAGTAACCCCACACACTGTTAACTATCTAACCAGTGATGCTTCATGGTCCAGTAAAGATGCCATGGTGGCAGGTAGAGTGTTATGGGGAGAACATGCTAAGATATGTGGTCATATTATCTGGACAGTCACTGTTCAATTGATAAAATTTTAGACCTTTCATTAGTTTCCTTTTCCCTGGGATTTCCTAGCACCAACCAATCTTACCTTCCCTGCTTACTGCAGCTCCAATATTATCACAGGTGTGGTTTCTAAGGCAGACTGACCCAATATGTTCTAGCTCACTTCAGGCAGGCAGAAAATATTTACTTTCTCTTCCTGGCCCTAGGATAATGTGGCCCGAGGCTCCTCTAGCATTTGGAAGGTAAATTTGGTGCTCTCTTTTGTCCACTACTAGCAATATAGTGGTGGCTGTTTAGTCACTAATTTTGTCTTCTGAGTCAACAGAAAGTCACATGGCTATCTAGTAGGATGACCTTGGCTGTAGAGGAAACAGAATTTTTTCTTTGTTGTAGTTATTGTTAAGCATCTCTTCTCTGAGACGAGGTGCCTTGTGATTGGTCACAGTCTGGCTCGGTGCTCCTCATCCCAAGTGCTCAGGAGCTGGGCTTTCAAGCTCTGGGCTGATTAGGTACAGGGGCTCTGGTGGGGACATTTTTCTGCAGCAGAGAAGATGAATAAAATTCAAGTATGCTTCCTTGCCAACCTGAGTATTTACTCAGGATGACACAGAGTTTGGCTTCTTCTCTTCCAAGTGCTGCAATCAGACTCTTTCCATCAAGAATGTCCTCTGAACCCACATTTTATCTGAATGGCTTGGCTGGCCCATACCCCCTTGAAAAAGAAAAAAGCACCCACCCAATATAACCAGACATAATATGCATCTGCCATGTTGTTTATAAAATAAAAACAAAACCCCAAAAAACTAAAAGTGCAATAAAGTCAGTTTCCTTTCCTTTGCTCAGAACCACAGGAATGGTTCATTACAGCCCGGAGCAAGGGATCTGCTTGTCAAAAAACCTAAGAATGCTAGCACACAGGAGCAGTAGACTGCAGATTTCTCACAGCTTGTATCTTATAGTGTAACTTCATAGGAGGGAAAGATGGAGAGATGAAGGGAGGGAAGAAGGAAGGGACCTGAACCCTGTGGCCATCTGGGCTGAGGGGTTACCCAGGCACAGAGGAAGAGGAAGCCATACTACAAGACACACCTGGAAAGTGGAGAAGTTCTCCAGCCCAGGGCTTTCATCTTCCCCTATCTTCTTGGCCCCATCACCAACTTCATGTTAGAGCCTTTATCTTAGTAGTTTTTATGCTGGAGAGTGTTGAGGATGCTGCAAGAGCCAGGAGTAAAAGAAGAGGAGGGAGGAGAACAGTAGTCCTTGAGTTTTTGTGAATGACACCTTCACTGTAAACAATGGGAAGAGAGTCAACCAGATAGCCCAAGGGCAAGCAGTAGAGAAGCAGCAGCTCTGGAATGCTCAGAGCTCAGAGAGGATTGCCACTGGCTCACTTGGCCCTGGCTGCCTGCACTGGCTTCTGGGGGCATCTGTTTTCTTCTTTTTGGTTTGGATCTCTCTCCTCTTCCACAGGAGCCGCTTCCAATGAGAAATGGCAGGAGCTGCAGGTGCAATTGGAGCCAGAGTCCCCAGGACTTGAGGACTCATTGGAGGTACTGGTCACTTGTGTTGCTGATCCATCTTCTTCCTTTTCCTCTTAAAGAAACAGCAGCACCTGGAGCACAAGAACATTTTAAGTCAGTCTAGAAGCCTCCAGCTCCCAGCAAATCTGTGTGCTTCTGCTTACTACAGGGGATAGGATTTTTTCTCCTGTTGCCCACCCACATGGCCACCTGCTGTCTATAGTAAATACATACTGGAAGTAGCAGGCATCTGTCAGGAAAGCAGGAGGGAGAGGATTATTTGAATTGCAGCCACTGTACCTGATTATCAAAATGCTGTCCACAGGCATAGCTGCCACAGGCATTTCTGGAAGAAGGATAAAGAAGGCTTTGTTCCTAGACTAACATCTAACCAAGATACTCCATTTTTGTCTGGAACTGAGATGAAGGGTGCTCAGGATAATATAAAAACAGGCTGCACTGGGTGCCCCTTGATACTGGCAGCAGTTCAGTGTTGCTTACAGGCCCGTAGGCAGGGGGCTAAGGCAAAGAAATATATCTCACACAGAGTATGAAATCTAGAATCCTGGCACTCACACAATGCCAACAAAAGACTAAAATCTTTTCTACCTTGCTCTGTCCCCAACACATGCCTGGAGTAAGCAGAAGCTCCAGCTCATAAAGGGGTGAACTTTTTATCTCCTGACACTGGCACACGTGCCAATCATCCCAAGGGGACCAATGCCTGAAGCCCAGGAACTACTCCTCTGGAAACTCTAGTCACAGGGAATTTCCCAATGAGCTTCCCAAGACAGGCCCTGTTCCAGACAGGGTTAGCAACTGGCATGTTTAAGGTGGAGGCTGAGGCCCTGCAAGTGCCATGTCATGGGGGAACAGCCTGCAGAGCAGTGGCATGCTGGCATACCCTAGCTCTGAGGATGACATCCCCTCTCCAGCTTTTGCACTATATAGTGTAGCAGTCATACAGGCACTGAAGAAGGGGCATTGAGGGCCATGGTAAGATTGATACAAAAGGTATGTTCTGTCCAGAAATGACAAATGGGAAATGAGAAGGGTAGGCAATGAGAAGGCAGTGGATGAGTCAACAGTGCCAGATATGGAAGGGAATAAAGTTGTAAATAAAGCTCAGACACTTGATTCTTGAAAGAAAATGTTTTCTGAGAAAACTCTTTTCAGTCTCTTACCTAATCCTCCCAGAGATGTTTAAAATTGCTTTTATTATTTTATGTGGATGAATGTGTTAGGCTGCATATATGTCTGTGTATTACATGATGACAGTGCTGAGAAAGCTGGAAGAGGACCTCAGATTCGTAGGAGGGGACTTATAGATAGATAGTCATGTGGGTGCTGGGAAATGAAGCTGCATGCTCTTAACTGTTGGGCCATCAGTCCAGCCTGCCTCCCAGGTTTTAGTGAAAAGGATATCCATGTAGAAACACACCACTGCTCCCTTTCAATGCTCCTCCATCCCCTGCAGCTGACCCTCCCTTTAGACCCCTGTGTTGATGTAGAGTGAAAAATTATAAAGGCCATTTTATGAAATATGTGTAGATTTTTCCACCTTACAGAACTCGGAACTGAAAATAAGATTTCAGGCCTTCACATTCCAGGTGAAGGACACTTGCTGGATTACATTCCCCAAGCCTCGCCCAAGGCAGGAAGGCATTCCTGACTACAGATAAAGATGCTATCACCTAGGTGGGGCCATAGCCCTATAGCCGGAAAAAGTAAAGATAGTAATCTGAAATGGCAGAATAGGACACAATAGCATGGTGAAAACCACATTTTTGAGAAGAATGAGTGTGCAGAGTGATCTCACATGACTCTAGATCATTTGGGCTAGATTCTCTGAAATGTTCCACTGTTTTTGGTTACCCCTCCCTTGGTCTTCCCAGGGCTATGTTCAAAATTTGTAAAACAACCAATCATGTGTAAGCGAGCGAAAATGCCTTCCTGCCCCCACCCCATGCTATAAAAGACCCTTTATCCCACCACACGTGGCCAAAAACCCTGCTCTTGGAGCTAAAGAGCTTGTCGTTTTTGACCGCCGGCTCCTCCCCTAATAAACCTCTGCTGATTACATCCAGGTATGGTTTCTTGTGATTTCTGGGTGGTCGCCATTCCGGAGGCTTGAGGAAGGGTCTCCCGAGTATGGGGGTCTTCATTACTATATTTTCTTACGGTATTTCTAAGATTTTCATCACTAGAAATTTGGATAAACTTTCTTTCTTGAAATTCTCTTTTGATACAAGGACTCATTATTATGAAACCAAGGCTGGCTTTGTAGAGTGAAAAATGATAAAGACATTTTACAAAATATATACAGACTTTTTCTTCATCCCTAGACTTAAGCAAAAGAATGCAGGTTCTAGAAAGCGGAACTGTATGAAAGATTTCATGCCTTCACTGCCCCAGGATACATTCTGGGAAGAGTATTAACATTCCTCAAGCCTCAGGGAAGAAAACCCACCTGTGGGTGGGGAAGGCCCAAAGCAGGAAGACACATTCCTGACCACAAAGAAAGATGAAAGTCATCTGGGTGGTTCCAAGAACTAGCTAACTTTCCACTGTTTTTGGTTACCCCTCCCCCACTTGAGGTCTTCCCAGTGTTACAGGCTGCTGATGTTCAAAATTTGTAAATCAACCCATCATGTGTAACCATGCGAAAATTCCTCCCTTTTCCCCACCCTGTGCTATAAAAGGCCCCTTAACCTTCCACTCAGGGTCAAACCTTACTCCTGCATGAGTGAGCAGTTTTACCGTTGGCCGGCCAACTTCCCCTAATAAAGCCTCTGCTGATTACATCCAGGTACAGTGTCTTGCGAGTTTGTGGGTAGCCATGGCTTCCCAAGACTTGAGTGAGGGTCTCCCGAGTTTGGGGGTCTTCAGTTTCAAATGTGCAATCCTCTGGCCTCAGCTTCCCAGAGTGCTAAGATTTATAAGAGCCTAGCAAGAGGGAGAAAGTTTTCAGAATGCAGAAATAAACATTTGAATAGATAGCAATGTGACCTTTAACTGCAATTTCATGCAATTTGAGACAGGAGGTTTTTAAGAGAGTTTTAAAATATTTTCTTCAAAATTTGGTGTTGGGCCATAGAAGGGTGTCCTGGTTCTTGGGCTGTGGGTTTGGCCATGCCCCCAGAACCCAGGCTCCTGTCATGAGGTCTAATCTCCATTCCACCTTCATCCTTCAGTCATGTACACAGGTGGAGGGCTTCAACAGGCCCTAGAGAGATTTACATACTAATAAGGTACCTGAAGGCTAGAGAGTGGAGTTGATTAATCATTCTTCCCAGCCTCTCCCCACTCTTCCCCTCGCTATTTAACTCAGGTCCACCCTGGATTTTGAGGGAAGCACACCCAGATTTTTCCACCATCTGCCATGCCAATAAACCCATTTTGGAAACCCAAGGACTTTGTCATGTGTTGGGGCCATGCCACGAGGAACTGTGGAGAGGCCTTTAGTTAATGAGCAGCTGGGCCTAACTTCAAGCTGGGGGAACCCAGGGTGTTCCCAGCCAACTACCCACAGCTTGGCAAGAAGAACCCTGGGTTCCCCAGCCATTTTTACCTACATTTGGTTATGGAAATGTTTTTCTGTAATTCCAGTGCTTGACTAGAAGAAGGGTTATAAGTTGAGAGTCATTCTTGGCCACATATCAAGTTTGAAGCCAACCTGGGCTTTATACAGAAGATTTTGCCTCAATAGACAGTCAGATAGATTGTGTGTATATGTGTGTGTCTGTCCCAACCAGATCTGTTTATCAATAACATTAGTAAATGTCATTAGTTGGTGTGAACAAGTGTCATATATATCTGGAAAATGAATAAATTATTTTAAATAAAAACTTTTTCTGGGCAGTGGTGGTGCAGAGAGAAACCCTGTCACAACCCCCCAAAGCCACAAAAAACAAATGAAACCACTTTTGATTGCTTAAAATAATCCTTAATGAAAACAGAGGAAGAATTCAAGAAAAACATTTATTTATACATATGCATTAAAAATGAACATTTGTTTTTAAATTTTTTATTTATTTTTTTTTGCATATGGGTATTTTGTCTACATGCATGTCTATGCACCATGTGTGTGTCTGGTCAGAACAATGTATTCAACCCTTGGGACTAGAGTTATAGATGGTTGTGACTACCATGTGGGTGTTGAGAAGTTAAACTGCTTGCTCTGGAGGTGACCTTAGCCATCAAGCAATCTCTCTAGTCCCAGAAACTGGGCCCTGAATCTGTCAACTTGAATGTCCAGAATTTAGTATTTAAGTAGACAAGTCAAATTTCATAAAGAATCAGTATTTCAACCACCTCACTGTTTTCTTTCTACTATGATTTTTAGTGGGTTTTCTAACCTAAAATTCATTTCTGTTTGTATTTTTGTGTGTGTGTGTGTGTGTGTGTGTGTGTGTGTGTGTATGTGTAGGATCATAAGATGATTTTTGTGTTTTCAAATAAAAACACTAAAATTAGATAATAAATAAATAAATAAATAAATAAACATTTGAAGTACTAGGCTAATTTTCAACTATTCAATAAATTCTTTTTTACTTTCTACAGGGCAATTGAAGGTGTTAGCATGTGCTTCTGCTGATTCAGAGTCAGCCATATTTTAGAGCCCTATACAGCTTCAGCTGGAGTAGAAGCTTTTAATTCTACCAATGACAAAAGGAACCCCACAATCTATTCTTGAAGGCTTGGTTTCTGTGTTGACCACTAGCAATAGGATCTAGACTAGAGGCCAAGTCTACTGAGTAACTACACACAGTTACTCAGAAGAGAAGACAGACAGATGACCAATTCCCTTTGTGTCTTAGGTTTCCTTCTAATTGCTCCTTTGAGTGACCAGAAAGTCTTAACAAGTTAAAATCAAAACTGGTCTATGCCTTTACTCACAAGCCTACACTCTTCCTACAGGTCTCTGCCCTGGGCCATCGTGCTGGGTATCTCAGCGCTTCCCTTTAAGCTGACCCCTTGAGGTTTCTCTTCTTTACCACACTTTTTTTCCTCCTCTGCTCTAAAATTGGTTCAAAACCCTACTGTGTCTAGAAGTCTTCATTAAACTCACAGTGACGGGCATATACCCAGAAGATGCTCCAACATATAATAAGGACATATGCTCCACTATGTTCATAGCAGCCTTGTTTATAATAGCCAGAAGCTGGAAAGAACCAAGATGTCCCTCAACAGAGGAATGGATACAAAAATGTGGTACATCTACACAATGGAGTATTACTCAGCTATTAAAAATAATGAATTCAAGAAATTTTTAGGTGAATGAATGGATCTAGAAATTAACATCCTGAGTTAACCCAATCAAAAAAGAACACACATGGTATTTATTCACTGTTAAGCAGATGTTATCCCAAAACCTTGGAATAGCGAATACTCAACCTGCAGACCACATGAAGCTCATGAAGAAGAAAGACCAAGAGGGGATGCCTTAGTTCTACGAGTAACAAAAATACTCAAGGGACCAAATATGGAACAAAACATAGGACAGAAACTGAAGCAGGGGCCATCAGGAGACCATTCCACCTGTGTATTCATCCTATGTACAGTAACCTAAGCTAGACACTGATGTGGATGGCTGGAAGTGCATGCTGTCAAGAACATGATATAGCTGTCTCTTTAGAGGTCTGCCAAAGACTAGCACATTCAGAGAACAATGCTCAGAGTTAACCACTGATATGATCAAGGGTTTCCCAATGGAGAACTTAGGGAGAAGACTGAAGGAGCAGAAAGTGTTTGTGACCCCAGGAGAAAAGCAACAATACCAAACAACTGGAGCCCCCCAGGGTCTAAACCACCAGCCTGGGAGCACTTAGGAAGAAACCCATAACTCCAGAGGTATATGTAGAAGAGGAAGGCCCTTTCAAGCACAGGTGGAAGAGGAGTTTCTTGGTCCCATAAAAAATGAACACAGAGTGGGGGGGAATGTGAGGGTGGGGAGGGGGTAGTGGGGGGGAGGGTAGGTCCAGGCACTGCCTCATAGAAGCATGAGGAGGTGGGATGGAATAGGAGGTTTCTGGATGGTGGGCAGAACTGGGGTAAAGGAAAAAATCTGAAAGGTAAATATAATACCCATTTTTTTTAAAAAAAAGAGAAAAAAAGGAAAAAAGGAGAAAATGAGAGAAAAAAGAAAAATAGGAGATTTAATAACATAAAGGGAAGGATTTAGAAATTTAGGAGGCAGTTTATGTTAATGGAAACAGCATCATAAAAACTGAAAAATCACACCCTCATAGAAGCACAAGGAGGGGGGATGGAATAAGGGGTTCCTGGGTGGTGGGGGGAATGGGATAAGGGGATAAAATTTGAAATGTAAATATTACAACCAATTTTAAAAAGGGAAAAAAGAAAAGTTGTTAGAACCAACATCTTTAAAAATGTCAGCCCTCTAGGAAAATTTTTTTTTCTTGATACTAAAACTTGTTCTGAGAATTGTATATTGCAGAATACACAGCCTTGGTGTATCTACTCATCAAGCATACTGAGCAGACCTGCCCAAACCTCCGATGTCTTGGAATTCCATCTGGATGCAGTGAAGACACAGCATCAATTTACTCTTCCCCCCACCCCTCTTCTAATATCTCAACGCCCATAATCAGCTTGAAGAAGTTAAAGAAGAGTCAGCACCCCTATTCCATTGGCTTGGGGACTAAGGTGGTTAATATTGGTCTGTCTTTCTAGGGAAAAGTAGTGCTTTTGTTGGAACATGGAGGATTAGTTAGGACTTATTGCATAGCTATAGCCTATTGGTAGAAAGCTGCATAATTAATATCAAGATGAAGTTATAATTTCTTAAATGGTACAAAATTTACTTTGATTTCAAATTTAAGGTTTTCATTGGTACGAGCTTCTTATTGATATAAAAGAAAGATGAATATTGATACTCTTAAGGGCATTGTGCTTGTATAACACACTTAGGAATACAAGGCTTAGACCCAGACCTATTTTAACCTTTTTAAAACTGATTTGGGATGGTTGGCTTATGAGTTAAGGAACTATAGCAAATTCATTGCTTTGAGTTTATTGTTAGGGTGTTTTCCATATTTTATTTAGAAATATCTGAGAGGAGTTAACAGACAACAATCCAGGTTACCTTACAGAGATAGTTGGTTTTCAAAACATCAGAAGTCCATAGAATTGACATTACAAATATTTCTATATTAATGTTCATTTGATTAGAGACCTGTCTGCTTCTGACAGCTTCCTGTCGTGGATTCTAAGAAGAAATTGAGCATCCTTGGAGTTACTCCAGTTGTGCAGTGACAGCCACTAGGCAAGAATTGCCTCTTTACATCTACAGACAAATTACTGTCCAGAAAAGGACACACTTGCAGAATAGGCGACTGATTATATCTGCCTAGACAGAGTAATCATCCCTTAATTATTCTGCATCACTAAGGTCTGTCAGATGATTCTGGGCCAGAAGGCTGAAGATTTGATGCTCCAACGTTCGGTAGTATAGGGGTTTTCCAGGTGTTCAGCGGTCTCTATAAATTGGCTAAGTTTTAGAAGCTATGCTTAGTGCTTCCCATAATTGCAGTTAACTCAGTTATTCTGGATTTCTGACGGGGTTAAAGACCTATAGTCTCATAGCCAATCCTGGCTATTTACTTTGAGAGAAAAGATCTGAGTGGGTGGTTTTCATCTGACATTCATTCTAAAGCCTAGAAAAAAGCCAGGTTCAAAACTCAGTGTTTTAGGAGAGATGACAGAGGTTCTTCTTAGTCAACAAAATGATGGACTGGGTATTAGAACTATCTTGTACCTCACTGGTACAATTAAGAATAATTATGCTCTAATTATATTTTGAGAGAAAAGTTTTATTTTAACAGAAAGTATGATATGTAGGAGGAGCTAAGGGGGAAGGAGTACCAAGAGGAAGAGATGGAGTAAGGAGAGGAGAAGCTAGGTGATGAGAGAAAGAAAGAGAGAAACAGAAGGGGGCATGGAGGCAGATGTTCACATGTTTCTACCAGTAAAAGATAGTTTATATATCTAGGTTGGGTATTGGGTTTTACTTCTGATTGAGCATTAACAAACTTATAAAGCCTTTGATTAACATCTTAAAAAATTGTATAAAAGCAAAAATGAAAAGGGGGCATGGAATAGGGGTTTTCTAGGGAGGGGAAATGTGGAAAGGGGATGGCATCTGAAATGTAAATAAAATATAAAATAAAAAAAATAAAAAAGACACTATAGTAAGACAATAACTGCTTGACAGAACATGAGAACAATACAAGGAGAAAATCCTTGGGTATTTTTACAGACGTGAACTTCCTTACATTGTGTCGTGTGTGTTAGCTGCAGTACAGGTACTTGTTTGTACATAGAATACAAAGCAAAGAACAATGCATGGCTGGCTGATACATTGTTTATACCAAAATCAAAATAACACTTCTTAACTCAAATTGCACAAGTATAGTTCATTTAGTGTTTTTATATCTCTAGTAGTTGCCTTTAACTCATGTAGTACACATGCTTTTCTCCTTGGGTATTTATACAGATGAGAACTGCCTTTCATTGTATCCTGCATTTAAGCTGCATTACAGGTACTTATTTGTACATAGTATAAGAAACAAAGAACAATGCATGGCCAGCTAATACACTGTTTTTACCAAAATTAAAATAACACATCTTAACTCAAACTGTACAAGTAACATGCATTTAGTGTTTGCAGCTCTCTAATAGTTGCCTTTAACTCAGGTAGTACACATGCTTTTCTTTTTCTGTATTGATACAGACTGGTACTGCCTTTCATTGTATCATGCATTTTAGCTGCAATAAAGGTACTTATTTCAACATAGTATACAAAACAAAGAACAGTGCATGGACATCTAATACACTGTTTATACCAAAATCAAAATAACACGTCTTAACTCAAACTGCACAAGTAACATGCATGTTCTTTCTTCTGCTTTCTAATACTTGTCTTTAACTCATGTAGTATACAAGATTGTCTCATTGGTTATTTATACAGCTTTTTCCTCTTCACTTTCTACCACAAAAACATCCTTCAAATTGTCCAAAACAAAGATGTCCTCTCTACTATCCATCACAAAAACTTACTCCTATGTACCACATGTATGTCCTCCCCACTGTGCAACACAGAGGTGTCCTCTCCATTGACCACCACAGGGACGTCCTAATTACTGTCCACCACAGAGATGTCTTCTGCACTGAACACCACAGGGACATCTTTGGGGTGGACAGTGAGGAGGACGTCCCTGTGGTGCACAAGAGGAGGTCCCTGTGGTGGAGAGTGGGGAGGACATCACAGTGGTGGACAGTTGTGATGATGTGCCTGTGGTGGATAGTGAGGAGGACGTCCCTGTGGTATATAGTGGGGAAGGCTTTTCTGTATTGTACAGTGGAGAGGACATTCCTGTGATGGACAGTGAGGAGGACATCTCTGTAGTGGACAGTGGAAAAGAAGTTCATGTGTAGGACAGTGAGGAAAACATCCCTGTGGTGGACAGTGAGGTGGACATTTCTATGCTGGACAGAGGGGAGGACTTCCCTGTGGTTGACTGAGGGGAGGACATACTTGTGGTGGAGAGTGGACAGCAAGTCTCTGTGGTGGACAGTGGGGAGGACATCACTGTGTTGGACTGTGAGGATGACATCCCTGTGCAGGACAGTGGGGAAGATTTTCTTGTGATGGACAGAGGGGAGGATTTCTCAGTTGTGGACAGTGAGAAAAACATTCCTGTGGTAGAGAGTGGAGAGGATGTTTCTGTGGTTAACACTGGAGAGGACATCCCTGTGGCTTACACTGAGGAGGAAGCTCATGTGGTGGACAGTAGAAAGGACTTCCCTATGGTGAACAGTGAGGAGGACATCCCTCTGGTAGACAGTGGCAAGAACGTCCCTGTGGTGTACAGTGGAGAAGATGTCCCTGTGGTTGACAGTGGGAAGGACATCCTTGTGGTGAAACTTGGTGAGGATATCCCTGTTGTAAACAGTGAGGAGGACGTCCTTGTGGTGGACAGTGGGGAGGACTTCCCTTTGGTGGACAGTGGTGATGACATGCTTGTGGTGGACAGTGATGAAGTTATCCCTGTGGTGGACTGTGAGGAGGACGTCCCTGTGGTGGACAGTGGTAAGGACATCATTGTGGTTGACAGTGAGGAGGACATCCCTGTGGTAGACAGTGGGGAGGATGTCCCTATGGTGGAGAGTGGGGAGGACATCCCTGTGGTGGACAGTGGGGAGAACTTCTCTGTGGTGGACTGTGAGGAGGACATCCTGTAGAGGAGAGTGGGGAGGATATCCCTGTGGTGGTCTGTGAGGAGGATGTTCTTGTGGTGGATAGTAGGTAGGACTTCCCTGTGGTGGACAGTGTTCAGGACATCCCTGTGGTCGACAATTGGGAGGACATTCCTTTGCTAGACAGTGGTAAGGACGTCCCTGTGTTGGACAGTGGGGACGACGTACCTGTGGTGGACAGTGGGGAGGATGTCCCTGTGGTGGACAGTGGAGATGTTTTCACTGTAGTGGACAGTTGGGAGGACTTTCTTGTGGACAGTGTGGAGGATGTCCCTGTGGTGGACAGTGTGGATGATTTCAGTGTGTATTCCTCTCTGAGGCTCCTTGCTCAGGGTCTTGCTTCTAAGAATGCAGCATCCTAAACATCCATACCTGTGCCCACAGGAGGAAAAAAACACCCCATAATTGAATATTTTTTAACAATATTGGAAATCTGACACACCCTCAAAGAGAAAAAGGTTACTTAAAGACAAATGAACAAACAAATGAACAGAGTATTTTACATAAATCCCATTCACAAATATGGTATGCTGACATTTTACCATTTAGGTCATCCTCAATAATATTGGTTAAAAAACATTGAAATGCAACTGCTGTTCAATATACTTTGCAACGTGATGCTGAAACAGAGCATTAATTGAATGCTGCATGGTACAAAGGACATTGGCTCAATCCATAAAATGTTCCCCCATAAGGATGAAGACCTAAATTTGATGTCCAGAACATATTTGAAAATGCATAGCCTGGCAGCATGCATTTGCAGTCTCCATTCTGGGGAGACAGACAGGAACATTCTTGGGGCTCACAGTTCAGTCAGTTTAGACTAGATTGTGAGCTTCAAGCCAATGAGTACCTCTGTCTCAAAGGAAGTGTATGGGGTTCCTAAGGATGACACTGATGGGTTTCCCTGGCCTCTGCACACAAACTCACACAGGTGCACAGGTACCCTCTCACATGCACATCAACAAAAGGTTTTGAGCCTGTTTCTCTTTATATACCAATCTGCTACACTAGTGGTTGCTTTGTTACATAATGATGCTGTGTCTACAAAGGAGAATGACCTATTTCAAACCATAGCACTAGACTAGGCATCTGTCTTAGTTACTTTTCCTCTTGTTATTACAAGAACAACTTAAGAGATAAAGGGTTTATTTTGACTTCTATTTTGAAGGGATGGTTTTTTTTTCATCAGAGAAGTTGTAGCAGCAAGAGCATGAGACAGGTGGTCATGGTGAATCTGCAGTCACTGAGGGGAAGGGGGCAAGTGCATTAGCTCAGCTGGCTTTCCCTCTTTATACACTTAGGGCCCAAGCCCAAGAAAAGGTGCTGTCCACTC
This sequence comes from Arvicanthis niloticus, assembly GCF_011762505.2. Classification (NCBI taxonomy): domain Eukaryota; kingdom Metazoa; phylum Chordata; class Mammalia; order Rodentia; family Muridae; genus Arvicanthis; species Arvicanthis niloticus. Next base: position 676,956 of record NC_047659.1, read on the forward strand.
TTAGGGTGCTCCTTTTGTTCTCACCATAATCAAGATGATCCCTCGCAGGTATGCTTCACAGGTATGTGTTGTGGATAGCCTTGGCCTTGTATTTTTATTCTAATTCCCCTTTCCTGTGAAGGGCTGCAGAGGAGGTGTGACTCATCACACAGGTGATTTCTAGTGAACCTTCTTCCCATCTTAATTTGTAAAATAAAGGCTGAAGCCAGTGATTGGGCAGAGGAAGGGGAGGTGAAGACGTAAAGGTTGGTGGGAAGAGAGCTGGAGGAAGACAATGGAGGTGGAAGACGATGAAGATGATGACTGGGGAGGGAAGAGAGAGAGGACAACCGAGAAGAGAGGAGAGAGAAGATGACAGAGGAGAAGAACTGGGAAGCAGGAGATAGAAGGACACATGCAGGGTCTGGAAAACCCTCAAGTTATAAGGGTCTCATAGCTGGGGAACAGAGTAGCATAGGGGTATCTGCCCAATCTCCGCTTACAGAATATATTCATAATTACTGAGTTGTGTTGTTATTGACCAGACATATTTGGGTTGGAGATTTAAATATCTCCCACTACAGGTTTGATCCTGTCAAGTTGACAGCGCTAATAATTACAATGTGCTCACATGATAGTGATATTTGGTGAATAGAAGGTTGAACAACATTTCTATGGTTCTAGATGTACCAAGTATTAGAATGACTGTTCCAGAAAAGTAGATGATGAAAGCACACCTATCATCCCTGAGTGTTTCCACCCTATCAGTGATTTTAAAAAGGTATCTAAGTTACAGTGAATCCTGGGAAGGGAAGCAGAGAAGAAGAAATTCTTTACTGCATAGATCCTGTTTCATTTGAGGCCTGATAACATCCAGGCAGAGAAAGTTAAAGGCATCAGGTGTGACTTGGTAGTGAGTCTTCACAATATCACCCTTTCCTGACAAGCTTAACCCTTACATTACTGGGAAGTTCCTACATTAACTTAGTATTTTCAAAACATAAAAGACTTGGAGATGGTGGCTCAATATAACCAAGAGGTTTTTTGGTCTTTTTCTTAACATTCCTTCCTTCTTCCTTCCACCTCCATCTTCTCCCTCCTCCTTTACTTCCTTCTCCCTATATGGTACTTCTTCATATCCTCCCTCCTCCTCCTCTTCTCTCATACTACTTTTGAGAGAAAAGGTCTCAGTATGTAGCTCAGGCTGTCCAAAACCCAAGAGCCCACCCCACCTCGACACTGGAATTGCAGGTACATATCAATATCTTCATCCTTCATAGTCACATATTGATTTGTAGCATGGACAGAAGTCCAGTACTTGTAACTGATAATTGTATGAACATCAAAGTTTTAATGAAGATGGCGAAAACTGAAAATCTGCTAGTCCTGTCAGTGATAAATTTATATCAGCTCAAGAAAGACACAGACAAAGTGCTTGATTATTGCAAAAACAATAATCAAGTTCCCGATCTCAGAATTTATACAATGTACTGTCTGATGAAGAGGAATTCCCTGTGGTGAACAGTGGTGAAAAATTCTCTGTGGTGGACAGTGAGGAGGACATCCCTGTGATAGACAGTGGGAAGGATGTCCCTGTGGTTGACAGTGGGGAACACGTATCTTTGGTGGACAGTGGGGAGGACGTCTTTGTGGTGGACAGTGAGCAGGACATCTCTGTGGTGGACAGTGGATAGGACTTCCCTGTGGTGGACAGTGGGGAAGACTTTCCTGTGGTGGACAGTGGGGAGTACTGCACTGTGGTAGACAGTGGGGAAGACTTCTCTTTGGTGGACAGTGAGGGGGGTGTCCCTGTGGTGGACAGTAGGGAGGATGTCTCTAAAGGTGGAGGGTGGGGAGGACATAACTGTCAGATGCCAGGACCCTCACCTCTTACCCTCACTCCCTACCTCTCCCCACCTGCACAACATCCCCTGCAGCTTCATCCTGCCTGACAACCACAAGATCTTCTTTGGCAGCTGCAGATAGACTCAAAGCAGCGAACTGTGTCTTCTGGGAAAAGCAGTGTACCATGTCTTGTGAGAAAAGCAGGTAGATCACAAAATGTTCCAGGGCACAGGACAAGAAGATTTTGTACTTTTCCACCACCTGGCCCCTCTTACCTTCTCCCCTTGTAAAACATATTATAAAAAGGCACTTCGTGCCCAAAAACATGGCTCTTGACAAGCAATTGCTTCCTTGAGTCTTTTCCCCTCTCTCACCCGTTCTTCTTTCAGGTTGCGGTCCTCCTCGCCCCCATGAATTACTAGGACCCACAGGTTGGGTCACATACCTGTGGTGAACAGTCAGGTGGACATCACTGTGGTGGACAGTGAGAAGGACATCTCTGTGGTGGACAGTGAAAAGAACATCACTGTGGTGGGCAGTGGGGAGCACATCTCTCTGGTGGGCAGTTGGGAGGACGTCCCTGTGGTGGAGAGTGGGAAGGACATCCCTGTGGTGAACAGGAGGATGTCCTTGTGGTGGACAGTGGGGAGGATATCACTGTGGTGGACAGTGGGGAGGATGTCCTTGAGGTGGACAGTGGGGAAGAAGCCCCTGTAGTAGACTGTGGTAAGGACATCTCTGTGGTACACAGGAGGACATCCCCATGGTGGACAGTGGAGAGGACGTCCCTGTGGTGGACAGTGAGGAGGAAATAACTGTGGTGGACAGGAGTGAAAACTTCTCAGTGGTGAATAGTGAGAAGAACCTCCCTGGGGTGGACAGTGGAAAGGATGTTTCTGTGGTGGACAGTAGGGAAATCATCCCTGTGGTGGACTGTTGGTAGGACATCCCTATGGTGGAAAGTGGGTATGACGTCCCTGTGGTGGACAGTGAGGGGGATGTCCCTGTGGTAGAGACTGGGGAGGACATTTTTGTGATGGACAGTAGGCAGAATGTCCCTGTGGTAGACAGTGGAGAGGATTTCACTGTTGTGGAAAGTTGGGAGGATGTCCTTGTGGACAGTGGGGAAGACTTCTCTATGGTGCACAGTGGGGAGGATGTTTCTGTCTTGGACAGTGTTGAGGATGTCCCTTTGATGGTCAGTGGAAAGCGTGCCCCTGTTGTGGACTGCGGGAAGGACGTCCTTGTGGTACACAGGAGGAGGTCCCTGTGGTGGATTTTATGGAGGACGTCTCTGTGGTGGACAATGGGGAGGACATCTCTGTGGTGGAGAGGGGGGATGACTTCCCTGAGGTGGGCACTGAGGAGGAACTGTCTGTGGTGAAAATGGGGAGGACTTCCCTATGGTAGAGAGTGGGGAGGACATCCCTGTGGTGGACAGTGGGGAGGACATCTCTCTGGTGAACAGTGGAGAGGACATCCCTGTGATGGACAGTGGGAGGATGTCCCTGTGGTGGACAGTGAGCAGGACATCTCTGTGGTAGACAGTGGATAAGACTTCCCTGTGGTGGACAGTGGGGAAGACTTCCCTGTGGTTGACTGTGTGGGGGACATCCCTGTGGTGGACACTGAGGAAGACATCATTATGGTGGACAGTGGTGAGGATTTCAATGTGGTGGACAGTATGGAGGACGTCCTTGTAGTGGACAGGGTGGAGGAAGTTTGTGTGTGGCACAGGAGGATGTCTCTGTGGTGAACAGTGGGGAAGATGTCCCTGTTGTTGACAGTGGAAAGGACATCTTTGTGGTGGACTATGGTGAGGACATCCCTGTTGTAAACAGTGAGGAGGGCGTCCTTGCGGTGGACAGTGGGGAGGACTTCCCTGTGGTGGACAGTCAGGAGGGCATCCTGTGGTGAACAGTGAGGAAGATATACGTGTGGTGGACTGTGAGGAGAATGTCCCTGTGGTGGACAGTGGGGAGGGCGTCCTTGCAGTGGACAGTGGGGAGGACTTCCCTGTGGTGGACAGTCAGGAGGACATCCTGTGGTGAACAGTGAGGAAGATATACGTGTGGTGGACTGTGAGGAGAATGTCCCTGTGGTGGACAGTGGGGAGGACGTCCCTGTGGAAGACAGTGGTAAGGACATCACTGTGATTGACAGTGAGGAGGAGATCCCTGTGGTAGACAGTGGGGAGGATGTCCATATGGTGAAGAGTGGGGAGGACATCCCTGTGGTGGACAGTGGGGAAAATTTTTCTGTGGTGGACTGTGCGGAGGATGTCCCTGTGGTGGACATTGGGTAGGATGTCCCTGTGGTGAACTTTATGTAGGACGTCACTGTGGTGGGCAGTGGGAAGGACATTTCTGTGGTAGACATTAGAGAGTATCTCTCTGTGGTGGACAGTGTGAAGGACGTCTCTGTTGTGCACTGGAGGATGTCCCTTTGGTGCACAGTTGTGAAGACATCCCTGATTTGCACTGGAGGATGTCTCAGTGGTGCACAGTGGGGAGGCTGTCCCTGTGGTGAACAGTGGGAAGGACATCAAAATGCTGGACATTGGGCAGGATGACCCTGGGGTGGACAGTGGTAAGGATGTTTCTGTGGTAGACAGTGGGGAAGATGTCCATGTGGTGGAGAGTTGAGAGGATATCCCTGTGGTGGACAGTGAAATGAATGTCCCTTTCATGGACAGTGGGAAGGATGTCCCTGTGATGGACAGTAGGAAGAACATCCCTGTTTTGGACAGTGGGGAGGAAGTTTCTGTGGTGGACAGTTTGAATAATGTCCCTTTGGTGGACAGTGGGTAGGACCTCTTTGTGATGGACAGTAGGAAATACGTGCCTGTGGTGGACAGTTGGGAGGATATCACTTTGGTGGACATTGGGAAGGATGTTACTGTGGTGGACAGTGGGGAGGACCTCCCTTTTTTAGACAGTGGGGAGGATGTCACTTTTTTGGACAATTTGGAGGATATGTTTGTGGTGGACAGTGGAAAATACATCCCTTTGGTGGACAGTGGGAATGACGTCCCCGTGGTGGACAGTGGGGAGGATGTCTCTGTGGTGGACAGTTAAGATGATGTCCACATGGTGGACAGTGGGAAGGACATCACTTTGGTGAACAGTGGGGAAGACGTTACTGTGGTGGACAGTGGGGAAGACGTTTCTGTGGTGGATAGTGGGGAGGAACACATGGATGTCCTCCTCACTATCACCACAGGGATGCTCTCTTCACTGTCCATCACAGGGACGTCTTGCCCACTATCCACCATAGAGATGTCCTCCCCAATGTCCACCAAAGGTAGTCCTCCTGTGTATCAAAGGGACATCCTTCCCACAGTCCACCACAGGTGCATCCTCCTTACTGATCACCACAGGAACGTCCTCCTGTGCACCACAGGAACATACTTCCAACTGCCCACCACAAGGACGTGCTCCGCAATGTCCACCACAGTCAAATCCTCCTCACATTCAACAACAGGGACATCCTTCACACTGTCCATCACAGGGAAATCCTTCCCACTGTCCACCACAAGCACATCTTCCTCACTGTAAACCACAGGTATGTCCTCCCCACTGTAAACCACAGGGATGTCCTCCTCACTGTCCAACACATGGACAACCTCCCCACTGTCCATCACAGAGAAATCCTCTTCACTGTCCACCACAGAGATGTCCTCCACACTGTCCACCACATGGATGTACTCCCCACTGTCCACCACAAAAGGTCCTCCTCACTGTCCACCACAGAGATATGATTCCCACTGTCCACCACAGAAATGTCCTTCCCACTGTCAACCTAAGAAAAATTTTCTCTACTGTGCACCACAGGACGTCCTCCTCATTGTTGACTACAGGGATGTCCTTCTCACTGTTACCACAGGGATGTCCTCTTCACTGAACAACACAGGGAGGTATTCCCCACTGTCCACCACAGAGATGTCCTCCCCACACTCCACCAAAGGAAAGTTCTCCTGTGTAAAACAGGGACTTCCTTCCACTGTCCACCAGAGAGGAGTACTTCTTACTGACCATAACTGGGATGTCCTCCCCACTGTCCACCACAGGGATGTTCTACATTCTTACCACCACAGGGATGTCCTCCACACTGTCTACCAAAGAGATGTCCTCCCCACTGTCTGCCACAGGGATGTCCTCCCTACTGTCCACAACAAGGATGTCCTCCTGTGCACAACAGGGACGTTCTCCCCACTGTCCACCACAGTGACATCCTTTCAACTATCTACCACAGGGACGTCCTCCTCATTGTCCACCATAGGGACATACTCCAGTGTACCACAGAAATGTAGTCACCACTCTCCACCACAGGGGTGTCCTCCCCACAGACCACACAGGGACTTCCTCAACACTGGCAACCAAGAGAATTACTACCCACTGTCCACCACAGGGAAGTCCTCCTATGCACCACAGGTACGTCCTCCCAACTATCTACCACAAAGATGTTCTCCCCACTACCCATCACAGCGACGTCCTCCCCACTGTCCACCACATGGAAAACCTCCCTACTGTCCACCACAGGGATGTCCTCTTACTGTCCACCAGAGGGATGTTCTTCTGTGCACCACAGGAATATCTTCCCCACTGCCCACCACAAGGATGTCCTCTGCACTGTCCACCACAGTGAAATTCTTTTCACTGTCCACCACAGGAACATCCTCCCCAATGTACACCATAGGGAAGCCCTCCCCACTGTCCACCTCAAGGAAGTCTTCCCCACTGTCCAACAAAGTTATTTCTCTTTCACTGTCCACCACAGTGATGTCCTCCACACTGTCCACCACAGAGATGTGCTCACCACTCTCCACCACAGGGATGTCCTCCTCACTGTCCACCAAAGAAGAATCTTCCCTACTGTGCTCCACAAGGACGTCCTCCTCATTGTCCAACACAGGGATGTCCTTATGTGTATCACAGTGACGTCTTTCCCACTGTCCAACAAAGGTGCATCCTCCTTCCTGACCACCACAGGGACTTCCTCATGTGCACCACAGTAACGTCCTTCCCACTGCCCACCACAAGGACGTGCCCCCCCCATGTCCACCAAGTGAAAACCTCCACACAGTCAACCACAGGGACATTTTCCCACTGTCTAACACAGGGAAATCCTCCCCACTGTGCACCACAGGGACATCCTTCTCACTGTCCAAAACAGGTATGTCCACTCCACTGTAAACCACAGGGATGTTCTTCCCACTGTCCACCATAGGGACAACCTCCCCACTGTCCGTCACAGAGAAAACCTTCTCACTGTCCATCACAGAAATGTCCTACCCACTGTTAAACACATGGATGAGCTCCCACTGTCCACCACAGAAACTTCTTCCTCACTGGCAACCACGCAGATGTCCTTCTCACTTTCCACCACAGGGATGTCCTCTCCATTGTCCACCAAAGAGATGTGGTCCCCACTGACCACCACAGGGATGTTCTCCACACTGTCCTCCACAGAAAAATCTTTTCCACTGTGCACCACAGGGATATTCTCCTCACTGTCACCACAAGAATGTTCTCTTCACTGTCCATCACGAACGTCTTGCCCACTATCCACCACAGAGATGTCCTCCCCACTCTCTGCCACAGGTGTATCCTTTTTTCTGATCACCACAGAGACGTCCTCCTGTGCACCATAGGAACATCCTCCCAAGTTCCCACCACAAGGACATCCTTAGCAATGTCCACCACAGTGAAATCCTTCCCACAGTCAACAACAGGAACATCCTTCACACTGTCCATCACAGTGAAATCCTCTCCACTGTCCAACACAAGGACATCTTCCTCACTGTTCACCACAGTTCTGTTCTTTCCACTGTAAACCATAGGGATGTCCTCCCCACTGCCCACCACATGGACAACCTCCCCACTGTCCATAAGAGAAACAACCTCCTCACTGTCCACCACAGTGATGTCCTACACACGGTCCACCACATGGATGTACTCCCCATAGTCCACCACAAAAAGGTCCTCCTCACTGTCCACCACAGAAAAATTTTTTCCACTGTGCACCACAGGACGTCCTCCTCATTGTCCACCACAGGGATGTCTTTCTCACTGTTTCCACAGGGATGTCCTTTTCACTGTCTACCACAGGGACATCCTCACCACTGTCCACCACAGGGGTTTACTCCCCACTGTCCACCAGAGGGATATCCTCCACAATGTCCACCACAATGATCTCCTGCTCGGTAACCACCAAAGTGACATCTTCCCCACTGTCCAACAAAGAGACATTCACCCCAATATACACCACAGAAAAGTCTTCCCCACTGTCCACCAGAAAGATGTCCTAATCACTGCCCACCACAAGGATGTTCTCCCCACTGTCCACCACAGAAAAACCTCCCCTCTGTCCACCAAAGGGACGTCCTCCTCATTGACCACCACCGGGATATTCTCCTGTCTCCACAGTGATGTCCTCTTCACTGTCCATCACAGGGAAATCCACACAACTGTCCAGAATGGGCATGTCCTTTTCAATGTTCACCACAAAACATCCTCCACACTGTTTACCACAGTGATAACCTCCTGTGCACAACAACAATTCACCCCACTGTCCACCACAAGAAAGTTCTCCCCACTGCCCCACAGGACATCCTACCCACTGTCCACCACAGTGAAGTCTTCCCCATTTTCCACCTCAGTAACATTTTTCCAACTGTCCATCACAGGGATGTCCTCCTTATTGTCCACCACAAGGAAGTCCTCCCAACTGTCCACCACAAGGATGTCCTCCTCACTGTCCACCAGAATGATATCCTCCCCACTGACCACCACAGGGACATCCTTCCCACTGTCCACCAAAGGGAAATTCTCCCCACTGTCCACCACAGATACATACCCCTCACTGTCCATCACAAGGATGTCCTCCCACTGCAAACCACAGGGATATTCTCTGCACTGTCAACCACAGAGACATTCTCCCCACTGTCCACAACTGGGACATCCTCCTCACTGTCAACCACAGGAATTTCCTCTACGTTGTCCACCACAGAAAAGTCCTCCACACTGTCCATTACATGGATGTCCTTCCTATTGACCACCAATAATATGTCTTACACACTGTCACCACAGGGATGTCCTTTTCACTGTCCAACAGAGGGACATTCTCCAAACTGTTCCCCACAGGGATGTCCTCCTGTGAACCACTGCAAACTCACCCCACTGTCCACAATAGAGTTGTACTATCCACTGTCCAAGACAGGGACATCCTCCCCACTGTCCACAACCAGGACATACTCCTGTGCACCAAAGTGATGTCCACCTCACTGTCCACCCCACAGACATCCTCCTGTGTACCACAAGGATGTCCACAACACTGTCCCCACAGGGGTGTCCTCCCCACTGACCAACACAGGGACATCCTCCACACTGTGCACCAGAGGAACACCCTTCTGTTCACCACAGGGACATACTTCCAACTGTCCACAATAGGGATGTCCTCCTAACTGTCCACCACAGAGATGTCCTCTGCACTGTCGACCACAGGGACATCCTCCCCACTGCCCACAACAAGGACATCCACCAGACTGTCCACTACAGTGAAATCCTCTTCACTATCCTCCAGAGGGATGTCCTCCACACTGTCCACCACAGGAATGTCCTCCTCACTGTTCATCACAGGGAAATTCTCTCCAGAGTCCACCACAGGGATGTCCTCCCAACTGTCCACCACAGGGATGTAATTCTTGTGCACCACAGGGAAATCCTCCCCACTCTCACCACAGGGGCATCCTCCTTACTGACCACCACAGGGACATTTTCCACACTGTCCAACACAGAGATGTCTTGTCCACTGTCCACCACAGGGAAGTCCTCACTGTCCACCACAAAGACTTTCTTTTCACTGTCCACCACAGGGAGGTCTCTCTGTGCACCTTAGAAACCTCCTACTGACTTCCCACAAGAAGAATTTCCTCCCCATTGTCCACTTCAGAAACGTCCTTCCCACTGTTCACCACAGGGACGTCTTCCCCACTATGCACCAAAGGTACATACATAGCACTTTCCACCACAGTGATGTGCTTTTAACTGTCCACCACAGAGACATCCTCCCAACTGTTCATCACAGTGAAATACTCCCTGCTGTTTACCACAGGGAAGACTTCCCCACTGTCCACCAGAGGGTAGCCCTTCCCGCTGTCCACCAATGGACGACCTCCCCACTATTGACCACACAGTTGTCCTCTCCACTGTTTGCCACAGGGATGTTCTTCTCACTGACTACCACAGTGAAGTCCTCCCCACTGTCCACTACATGGACATCCTCCCCACTCTCCACCATACAGACATCCTCATCACTTTCTGCCGCAGAGATGTCGTCCACTCTGTCCACCACAGAGACATCCTTTTCACTGACCACCACAGGGTTGTTCTTCTGTTCACAACAGTGATGTCTTCTCAACTGTCTACCAAATACATGTTCTTCCCACTGTCAACTACAAGGATGTCCTATCTACTGTCCACCACAAGGACATCCTCCTCATTGTCCACCACAGAGATGTCCTCTTAACTGTCCACAACAAGAACATCTTCTTACTTTCCACCACAGGGACGTCATTTTATGTATGTATTTAGGGATGTATTCCCCACTGTCCACCACAGGGATATCCCCCTCACTGTCCACAACAGGGAAGTCACCCCAATGTCCACAAACAGTTGTCCTCCCAACTGTCCACCACAGGGACATTCTCCCCACTGTCCATGACAGAGACAATTTTGCCACTGTCCACCACAGAAAAATCCTTTCCACTGTCCACATAGGGACATCGTCCACACTGTCCACAACAGCGATGTACTCCTGACTGTAAACAATAGGGATATCCTTCCCACTGGTCACCACAGGACCTCCTCTTCACTGTACACCACAGGGACGTCCTGTTTACTCGCCACCACTGAAATCTCCTACCCACTGTCCACCACAGGGATGTCCTCCCCACTCTCCACCACAGGAAAGTCTTTTCCACTGGCCTCCACAGAGATATGCTTCACACTGTCCACCACAGGGATATCCTCATCACTGTCCACCAAAGAAAAATCCTCCCCACTGTGCACCACAGGGACGTCCTCCTCACTGTCAACCACAGGTATGTTTTCTCCACTGTAAACCACAGGGATGTCCTCCCCATTGTCCACCAAAATGACATGCTCCCTACTATCCACCACAGGGACATCCTCCTCACTGTCCACAACAGAAAAGTCCTCCCTGCTCTCCAACACAGGAAAGTCCTTCCCACTGTCCACAACAAGGATTTCCTTTTCACTGTCTATAATAGTGATGTCCTCACCTCTGTCCGTCACAGAGACCTGCTCCCCACTGTCCACCACAGTGATATTCTCCTCACTGTCCACCAAAGGAAAGTTTTCCCCACTGTCCACCAAAGGAATATCCTCCCCACTGTCTACCATGGAAACATACTCCCCACTGTCCACTAATGGGGTGTCCTCCACACTGTCTGCCACAAAGATGTCCTCTTCCCTGTACACAATAGGGACATCCTCTCCACTGTCCACCAGTGAAATTCTCACCTCTGTCCACCAAAGGTACGTCCTTTTCACTGTCCACCATAGAGATGTCCTCCCACTGTCCACCAGAGGGACATCCTCCTGTGAACCACAGGAAGGTCCTCCACAATGCCCACCAAAAGGACGTCCTTCCCACTGTCGACCACAGCAACATCCTTCTCACTGTCCACCACAGGGACATCCTCCCCAATGTCCACCACAGGGATGTTCTTCTCACGGTCCACCACAGGGAAGTTCTCCCCACTGTTCACCACATGAATATCCTCCCAACTGTTCAGCTCATGGACATCCTCCCCACTGTCCACCACAGGAACATCCTTCCCACTATCCACCACAGGGAAAACCACTTCACTGTCCACAACAATGACGTCCTCCTCACGGTCATCAAAAGGTATGTCCTCCCCACTGTAAACCAGAGGGATGTCCTCTCCACTGTCCACCACCAGAACATCCTCCATACAGTCCACCAGAGGAATGTCCTTCTCACTGTCCACCACAGTGAAGTCCTCTCCACTGTGTACAACGGGGACATCCTCCTCACTTTCCACAACAGAGATGTCCTCACCACTTTCCACCACAGAGACATCCTTGCCACTCTCCATTACAGAAAATTCCTCCTCACTATCCACCACAAAACAGTCTTTTTCTCTGTCCACCAATGGGAACTCCTCACTATTGTCCACCACAGGGATGTCCTTCTCACTGTCCAACACAGGAATGTCCTCCCCACTGTCCTCCACATGAAAGTCTTTCCCACCATCCATCACAGTGATGTCCTCCCCACTCTCCACAACTGGGAAGTCCTCCTCACTGTCCAATATAGTGAAGTCCACCTCATTATTCACACAGGGATTTCTTCCTAATTATCCACCACATGGATGTATTCTTCAGGGTCCACCACAGGAAAATCCTGCCCAATGTCCAACACAGGGACATCCTCCTCAATGTTCACCAAAGGGAAATCCTACACACTGTCCACCAGAGGGACATACTCCTGTGAAACAAAGCAATGTCCTCCCCACTGTCTACCACAAGTACATTCTCCTGTGCACTACAGAAACATTCTTCCCACTGTCCACAACAGGGACAGTCTACTCCACTGTCCACCACAGAGATTTTCTATTCATTGTCTACCACAGGGAAACCCTCACAACTTTCCACCACAGGGAAGCCTTCCCCAATGTCCATCACAAAAAATGTCCTCCTCAATGTCCACCACAGACACATGCTCCCCACTGTCCACGACAGAAATGTGCTCCCCACTGTCCACCACAGCGAAGTCCTCTCCACTGTCCAATATGGACATTCATCTCATTGCCCACCACAGGGATATCTTCCTAACTGTCCACAAGACGGATGTTTTCTTCAGTGTCCACCACAATAAAGTCCTCCCCACTGTTCAACACAGGGACATCCTCCTCACTTTCCAGCACAGGGACATCCTCCACACTGTCCATAACAGGGATGAACTCCTCTGCAACACAGCACCATCCTTCCCACTGTCCACCACAGGGAAGTTTTCCCCACTGTCCAATATAGGAATATCCATCTCATTGTCCACCATAGGGAAGACCTCCCCACTGACCATCACAGGGACTTCCTCCTCACTGTCCACCACAGTGATGTTATCCCCACTTTCTACCACAGGAACATCCTCCCCAATTTCCAACACAGCAATGTCCTCCTGTGCAACAAGGAACGTACTCCCCATAGTTCAACAAAAGAAAGCCCTTTACACTATCCACAACAGTGAAATCCTCCCCACTCTTCACCACAAAAACCTACTTCTAACTGTCCACTATAATCATGTTCTCCTTCGTGTCAGCTACAGAAAAGTCCTCCCTACTTTCCACCACAGTGACGTCCTCCCCACTGTCCACCACAGGATGTGCTCCCCGTTGCCCACCTCAGAGATGTCCTCCTCACTGTCCACCACAGGAATGTCCTCCTCACTGTCCACCAAAGAAATGTCCTTCCCACTGTCCATCACAGGGACATCCTCCCCACTGTCCACCCTAAAGACCTCATCTTGTGTCCCACAGAGATGTCCTCCCCACTGTCCACCACAGGGGCATCCTCCCCACTAACATCCACAAGGTCGTCCTCCACACTGTCCAAGACAGGGATATCCTCCCCACTGTCCACCACATGAAAATTTTCCCCAGTGTCTACCACCTGGATGTTCTCCCACTGTCCATCACAGGAACATCCTCCTGTGCACTATAGGGTCATCTGCTACACTTTCCACCACAGGGACGCCCTCCTCACTGTCTGTCACAGGGGCTTCCTCCCAACTGTCCACCACAAGGTCTTCCTCCTGTGGACCACAGGGATTTCTTCCCCACTGTCCACCACAGAGAAATCCATCCCACTGGCCACCACAGGGACGTCCTACCCACTGTCCACCAAAGGGATGCACTCCTGTGCAACACAGGAACATCCTCCTCACTTTACACAAGGGCATTTTCTGCATTGTCTACCATAGTTAAATCCTCACAACAGTCTACCACAGGAACGTCCTCCCCACTGTTCACCCCAGGGACTTTTTCACATTCCACCATAGAGATGTCCACACTGTTTACCACAGAGATGTATTCCCCAATATCCAACACAGAGAAGTCCTCCCCACTCTCCACCACAAAGATGTCCTCACTGTCCACCACAGGGATGTCTTTACTGTCCACCACAGAGAAGTTCTCTCCAGTGTCCACCACAGAAAAGTTCTCCACACTGTCAACAACAGGGATGTCTTACCCAGTGTTCACCACAAGGTTATTCTCCTCATTGTCCACCAGAAGGACATCCTCCTCAATGTCCACAACAAGGAAGTCCTCATTTTCCACCACAAAGAATTCCTTACCACTGTCCACCAAAGGAATGTCCTCCTTACTGTCCACTACAGGGAAGTCTTCCCCAATGTTCACTACAAAGATGTGTTCCTCACTGTCCACCACAGGGAGGTCTTCTTCAGTTTTCACCACAGGGAAGTCCTCCCCAATGTCCAACACAGGGACGTGCTCCTCAATGTTCACCACAGGGAAATCCTCCACACTGTCCACCAGAAGGACATACTCCTGTGCAACACAGCAATGTCCTTCCCACTGTCCACCACAAGTGCATTCTCCTGTGCACCACAGGTATTTCCTCCCCACTGTGCATGACAATAACATACTCCCAGCTGTTCACCACACACTCATCCTCTTCCCGGTCCACCTCAGGGACGTCCTTCTCATTGTCAGCCGAAAAATGTCATCCCCAGTGTCCACAATGGGGTTGTCCTTCCCACTGTCCACCCAGGGAACATGCTCCCCACTGTTCACACCAGGGACGTCCTCCTCACTTTCCACCACATAGAAGTCCTCCCTACTGTCCACCACATGGAAGTCTTCCCCAGTGTCCACTACAGGGATGTCCTCATCACTGTACATCACAGGGAGGTCTTCTCCACAGTTTAAGACATGCATGTGCTCTCCACAGTCCACCACAGGGATATCCTTCCCACTGTCCAACACAAAGAAGTCCTCCCCACTGTCCACCACACAGATGTCCTCCCCAATATCCACCACAGGGACCTCGTCCTCACTGTCCTCCACAGTGATGTCCTCACTGTCCACAAAAGGGACATCCTCCTGTGCATCAGAGCAATGTCCTACCCATGGTCCAATACATAAACTTAGTTCCTAATGTCCATCACATTTCAAACTCCCCACTGTCAACCACAAAATTGTCCTCCCCACTGTTCACTACAGGGATGTCCTCCTCACTGTCAACAACAGGGAAGTCTTTCACACTATCCACCACAGGGATGTGCTCCCCACTGTCTACCACACGGAGGTCCTCCCCAATGTCTACCACAGAGAAGTCCTCCCCACTGTCCACCACAAGATGTCCTCTTCACTGTCCACCACAAGGAGGTCCTTTCCAATGATCACCACAGGGATGTCCTTCCCACTGTCCATCACAGGGACATATTCCCCACTCTCCACCACAGAGACATCCTCCTCACTGTCCATATAAGAGATGTCAGACGTCCTCCTGTGCACCACTAGAACATCTCCCTACTTTTCACAAGGACATATGCCTCACTGTCCACCACATTGAAATTTTTTCCCCTCTCCACCTCAGGAACATCCTCCCAACTGTCCACCCCAGAAACCTCCTCGCCACTATTCACCACAGGGATGTCCTCCTAACTGTCCAACAGAGGGATGTCCTTTTCACTGTCCACTACAGAAATGTCCTCCTCACTGTATACTAAAGGTATGTCCTCCTAACTGTCACCAAAGAGAAGTTCTCCCCACTGTCCACAACAGGGACGTCCTCCTCACTGTCCAACACAGTGACATTTTCCCCATTGCCCACCATAGGGACATCCTCTTGTGCACCACGGGAACATCCTCCCTATGATCCACTACAAGAACGTCTTCCCTACAGTCCATCACATTGCAATACTCCCCACTGTCCACCAAAAATACATCCTCACCACTGAACAACACAGGGATTTCTTTCTCACTGTCAACCACAGATAAACCCTACTGTCCACCCAAGGGACGACCTTCAATTCTTCACTACAGAGATGTCCTCCCCACTGTCCACCACAAGGACATCCTCCCCATTGTCTACCACAGAAATGTCCTCAGCACTGTCCAACACAGGGATGGCCTCCACACTGTCCACAAGAGGGAAGTCCTGCCCATTGTCCACAAAAATATATATCTTGAGTGTCCACCACAGAACTGTCTTTCTCAATGTCCACCACAGTTACATCCTCTCCACTTTCCACAACAAAGACCTCCACTTGTTTCCCCTAGAGCTGTCTTCTGCACTGTCAACCACAGGGGCATCCTCCCCAAAGACCACCAAAATGATGTCCTCCTCACAGTCCACCACAGAAACTTGCTCCCAAGTGACCACCACGGAAACATCCTCCACACTGTCCACCACAGGAATGTCCTCACTGTCCACCACAATGAGGTCCTCTCAAATATTCACCACAGGGATATCCTTCCCACTATCCATCATAGGGACATTCTCCCCACTGTCCACCACAGTGACATTCTCCTCACTGTCCACCACAGAGATGTCCTTCACACTGTCCACCACAGGGAAGTCCTTCCTATTTTCCACCGCAGAGATGTGCTCCTCATTGTCCACCAAAGAAATATCCTTCTCACTGTCCATCACACGGACATCCTCCACACTGTCCACCATAAAGACCTCATCTTGTCTCAAAAAAGCCCTCCCCACTGTCCACCACAGGGGTGTCCTTACAACTGACCACTACAGGGATGTCCTCCACACTGTACACCACAGGTACGTCCTCTCTACTTTGCACCACAGTGATTTAATCCACACTGTCTGCCACAGCGAGGTACTCCACACTGTACACCTCTGATACATATGCCTGTATACCACAGGGACATCCTCCCCACTGTCCACCACAGGGGCATCCTCCCCACTAACCACAAGGACGTCCTCCACACAGTCTAAGATAAGAATATCCTCCCCACTGACCACCAAAAAGCAAATCATCCCCCAGTGTCTATTACCTGGATGTTCTCCCCACTGTCCATCACTGGGTTGTCCTCCTGTGCAACATAGGGATGTCCTCCCAACTGTCCACCACAAGGATGTCCTCCTCAATATCCACCACATGTATGTCCTCGCACTTGTCCAACATACGGAAGTCCTATCCACTGTCCACCACAGGGACAGCCTCATGTGCACCACAGGAACATCTTCCCAACTGTCCACCAAAAGTACATCCTCCCCACTGTCCACCACAGTGAAATCCTCCCCACTGTCTACCACAGAGACTTTTTTCTGTGCACCACAGGAACATCCTTTACACTGTCCACAAGGACATGCCCCCCACTGTTCACCACAGTAAAATCCTCCCTACCGTGAAGCACAGGGACGTCCTCCCAACTGTCTACCACAGGTACATCCTCCCCACTGTTTACCACAGAGTCATCCTCTTCAACGTCGATCACAGGGATGTTCTAAACACTGTCCACCACAGGGACATTCTCCCCAAGTTCCACCACAGGGACGTCCTCCAGTGCATTACAGGAATGTCCTCCCCAAGGTCCACCACAAGGATATCCTCTGTGCTGTCCACCACAGTTACATCCTCTCCACTCTCCACCACAAAGACGTCCTCATCACTGGCCATTACAGGGATGTTTTTCTCACTGTTAACCACAGGGCATTTCTACCTATTGTCTACCACAGGGACGTCCTCTTCACTGTCCACCAAAGGGATGTCCTCCAAACTGTCCAACACAATGACGTTGTCGTCATTGTCCACCACAGTGAAGTACTCCCTACCTTCCACCACTGGGAAGTCCTTCTCACTGATCACCATGGGGATATTCTCCCCACTGTCCACCACAGGGATGTCCTCCCCACTGTCAACCACAGGAAAGTCTTTTTCATTGTACACCACAGGAAATTCCTCCTCACTCTCCACCACAGTGATGTTCTCCCAACCGTGCACCAGAGGGATGTCCTCCCCACTGTCCAACACAGAGAAGTCCTCCCACTGTTAACCACAGGGATATCCTTCCCACTGTCCACAATAGAGATGTCCTTCACACTGTCCTCCAAAGAGAATTCCTCCCCACTGTCAACTACAGGGACGTCCTCCTCATGGTCCAACACTGGGATGTCCTCCCAACTGTCCACCACAGTCATGTCCTATCCACTGTCCACCACAGGGACATTTTCCTGTGCACAACTGGAACGTTCTGCCCACCATCCACCACAAGGACATCCTCTCCACTGTCCAATACAGTGACATTCTCCCCACTGTCCAGAACAGAGACATCCTCCCCACTGTCCATTACAGGGTTGTCCTTCTGTGCTCCACAGGAACATCCTCGTCATCATCCACAAGGACGTTTTTGCCTCTATCCACCACAGTGAAATCCTTTCTACTGTTGACCACAGGGACGTCCTCCCTACTGTGCACAAACAGGACATCTTCTCCACTGTCCTCCACAGGGATGTCCTTTTCATTGTCCAACACAGTAACATCCTCTCAACTTTCCACCAGAGGGACTTCCTCCTGTGCACCATAAGAAAATCCTCCCCGCTGTCCACCACAAAGACTTCCTCCCCATTGACCACCACAGAAGTGTCCTACTCACTTTCCTTCACAGGGAATTCCTCCCCATAGTCCACTACAGGAACATCCTTCCCACTGTCCACAACAGGGACGTTCTCCCCACTGTGCACCAGAGGGAAGACCTCACTACTGTCCAACACAGGGAGGTCCTCCTTACTGTCCACCACAGGGATGTCCTCCCCACTGTCCACCACAAGAATTTTTTCCTCACTGTCCACCACAAGGATGTCCTCTCCAATGTCCACCACAGGAATATCCTTGCCACATTCCATCACAGAGACATCCTCCCCACTGTCCACCACAGTGATGTCCTCCTCACTGTCTACCACAGCAAAATCCTCCCCACTGTCCACCACAAAGACTTCCTTTCCACTGGCCACCACAGGGGTGTCCTACTCACTGTCATCCGCAGGTAAATCCTCCCCACAGTCCACTACAGAAACATCCTTCCCACTGTCCACAACAGGGACATCTTTCCCACTGTGCACCAGAGGGAAGTCCTCCCCACTCTCCACCACAGGGAGGTCCTCTTACTGTCCACCACAGGGATATTCTCCCCACTGTCCAACACAGGAATGTCCTTCCCATTGTCTTCCACAAAGACGTTATTTCCACTGTCCACCAGAGAGATGTCCTCCCCACTGTCCACCACAGGAATGTCCTCCTCACTGTCCACCACAAGGAGTTCCTCTCCAATGACCACCACAGGAATAACTTTCCCACTGTCCATCACAGGGACATCCTCCCCACTGTCCACCAAAGTGACACCCTCCTCACTGTCCACCACAGAAAAGTCCTCCACACTGTCCACCACAGGGACGTCCTCCTGTATACCATAGGGACTTCCTCACCACTGTCCAACACAGGGGTGTCATCCACTCTGACCCCCACAGAGGCATCCTCCACCCTTTCCTCCACAGAGATGTCCTTCCCACAATCCAACACAGGGATTCCCTCCCCACTGTTCAACAGAGGGACGTCTTCTTGTGCACCACAGAGACATTTTTTCAACTGTCTATAACATAGATGTTCTCCCCAATGTCTACCACAGGGACACCCTCCCCACTGTCTACCACAGAGACGTCCTCCCCTCTGTGCACCAAAGGGGCCTCCCCCCAATTGACCACCACAGGGACATTGTCCACACTGTCCACCACAGAGATGTCCTCCCCACTTTACAACACAGGGACATTCTCACCACTCTCCACCACCAAACGTCCTCTTGTTTACCACAGGGACGTCCTCACCACTGTTCACCACAGGGGCATCCTCCCCACTGACCACTACAGGGACAACCTCCACAATGTCTACCACAGAGATATCCTCCCCACTGTTCACCAGGGGGACACTTTCTACACATTCCAACCAGAGGTCATCCACCTGTGCACCACAGGGTCTTCCTCCCAACTATCCAGAACAGAGATGTTCTACCCACTGTCCAACACATTCGCCACAGTGTCCAGCACAGGGATTTCCTCTTGTGCAACACAGGGACGTCCTCCCCACTGTCCACCACAGGATTGTCCTCCTCACTGTCCACCACAAGGAGGTCCTCTCCAATGTCCACCACATGAATGTCCTTCCCACTGTCCATCACAGGGACATCCTTCCCACTCTCCACCACAGTGACGTCCTCCTCACTGTCCACCACAGAAATGTCCCCCGCACTGTCCACCACAGGGAAGTCCTCCCCATTGTCCACCACAGGGATGTCCTGCTCACTGTCCACCAAAAAAACATCCTTCTCACTGTCCACCACAGGGACATTCTCCACACTGTATGCCATAAGCCCTCATCTTGTGTCCCACAAAGATGTCCTCCCTCTGGCCACCACATGGGTGTCTGACTCACTGTCATCCACAGGGACTTACTCCCCACTGTCCACCACAGGAATGTCCTCCCAACTGTCCACCACAGGGACATCCTCATGTGTACCACAGGGATGTCCTCACCACTGTCCAACACAGGGGGGTTATCCCTTCTGACCACCAAAAAGGTGTCCTCCACACTTTCCTCCAGAGATGCCCTTCCCACTATCCACCACAGGGACTTTCTTCCCACTGTTCAAAACAGGGACGTCCTCCTGTGCACCACAGGGACATCCTTTCAACTGTCTATAACAAAGATGATCTCCCCACTGTCAACCACAGGGACGCCCTCCCCACTTTCCACCACAGAGTTATCCTCCCCACTGTACACAAAGTGGCCTCTTTCCCAATTGACCACCACAGGCATGTCGTCCACACTGTCCACCACAGACATGTCCTCCCCACTGTACAACACAGGGATGTTCTCACCACTGTCTACCACAAGATCATCCTCTTGTGTACCACAGGGACCTTTTCACCACTGTCCAACACAAGGGATCGTCCCAACAGACCAAAACAGGGACGACCTCCACTATGTCCACCACAGAGATATCCTCCACACTGTCCACCACAGTGACATTTTCCACACTTTCCAACCAGAGGTTGTCCTCCTGTGCACCAGAGGGTCTTCCTCCCAACTGTCAAGAACAGAGATGTCCTACCCACTGTCCAGCACAGAGACATTCACCACAGTGTCCACCACAGGGACTTCCTCTTGTGCAACACAGAGATGTCCTCCCCACTGTCCACCACAGAGATGTCCTCCCCACTCCTCCACCACAGGGACATCCTCCACACTGTCCACCACAGGGACCTCCTTCAAACTGCCCAACACAGGGAAGTACTCTTGTGCACCACAGGGACATCCTCCCAACTATTTACCACAAAGATGTTCTCCCCACTGCCCACCACAGCAACGTCCTTCCCACTGTCCACCACAGGGAAGACCTCCCACTGTCTACCACAGAACATCCTCTCCAATGTACACTACAGGGATGTCCTCCCTACTGTCCACCTCAGGAAAGTCTTCCTCACTGTCCAACAAAGTGATTTCCTTTTCACTGACCACCACAGTGATGTCCTGCCCACTATCCACCACAGGGATGTCCTTTCCATTGTCCACCACAGGGATGCCCTCCACACTGTCCAACACAGAGATGTACTCCCCACTGTTCACTACAGGGATGTCCTCCATACTGTCCACAACAGAGATGTGCTCCCCACTGTCCACTACAGGGATGTCCTCCAATCTGTCCACCACAGAAAAATTTCCTCTACTGTGCACCACAGGACGTCCTCCTCATTGTTCACCACAGGGATGTCCTTCTCAGTGTTACAACAAGGATTTCCTCTTCACTGTCCACCACAGGGATGTCCTACCCACAGTCCACCACAGAGATGTCCTCCTCACTCTCCACCACAGCAATGTCCACCTGTGTAAAACAGGGACATCCTTCCTACTGTCCACCACAGAAGAGTCCTCCTTACTTATCAAAACTGAAACGTCCTCCCCACTTTTTAACACAGAGACATTCTCCTGTTTACCACAGGGAGGTCCTCACCACTGTCCATGCTAGGAGTTTCCTCCCCACTCACCACCACAAGAACATCCTCCACACTGTCCACCACAAAGATGTCCTGCTTAATATCCACCAAAGGAACATCTTCCCCACTGTGCAACACAGAGAAATCCTTCTCACTGTCCACCATATGGACAACCTCCCCACTGTCCCCCACAGTGCATTCTCCTCACTTTCCACCACAGGAATGTCCTACTCACTGCCCACCACAAGCATGTCCTCCCCACTGTCCACCAGAGAAAAATTCTCCACTCTGTCCAACACAGGGACGTCCTCCTTATTGACCACCACTGGGATATCCTCCTAACTCTCACCACAGGGATGTCCTCTTCACTGTCCACCACATGGAAGTCCACACCATTGTCCACAATAGGGACGTTCTTTCACTGTCCACCACAAGAACATCCTCCTCACTGCCCATCACAAGGATGTCCTACCCACTCTCCACCACAGTGAGATCTTCCTCATTGTCCACCACAGGGGCATCCTCCACACTGTCCAACACAGGGAAGTCCTCCCAAGTCTCCACCACAGAGATGTCTTCCCAACTGTCCACCATAATGATGTCCTCCCCACTGTCCACCACAGGGACATCCTTCCCACTGTCCTCCACAGGGAAATCCTCCCCACTGTCTATTACAGGTACATACCCCTCACTGTCCACCACAAGGATATCCTCCCCACTGTTAACCACAAGGATATTCTTCACACTGTTGACCACATAGACATCCTCCTCATGGTTTACAACAGAGATGTCCCTAACAACAGTCCACCACAGGGATGTCTTCCCAATTGTCCACCACAAAAAATTCCTCCACACTGTCCTCCACAGGTATGTCCTCCTCATTGGCCACCACAGATATGTCTTCCTCATTGTCACCACAGGGATGTCCTCTTCACTGTCCGCCAGACAGAATCTCCCCACTATACAGCACAGGTGCGTCCTACTTACTGATGACCACAGGGACATCCTTCCCACTGCCGAACACAAGGACGTCCTCCCCCACAGTCCACCACAGTGAAATTCTCTTTAATGTCTACCACAGAAACATCTTCTCCCATGTACAACAAAGGGATGTCCTTCCCACTGTCCACCTCAGAAAAGTCTTCTCCACTGTCCAACAAAGTGATTTTCTTATCACTGTCCACCACAGTGATGTCCTCCACACTGTCCACCAAAGAAAAATCTTTCCCACTGTGCACCACAGGGACATCCTCCTCATTGTCCACCACAGGGACATCCTTCCCACCGTCCACAAAAGCTGTGTCCTCCTTACAGTCCACAACAGGGATGCCCTCCTATGCACCACAGTAATGTCCTCCCCACTGTCCACCACTGTGAAAACCTCCCCGCAGTCAACCACAAGGACATCCTTCCCAATGTCCACCAGAGGGACATCCTCCTCATTGTCCACCACTTGGACATCCTTCCCACTGTCCACCACAGTTATGTCCTCTCCACTGTAAACCACTGGGATGTCATCCCCACAGTCCACCACAGGGACAACTTTCCCACTGTCCATCACAGAGACATCCTCCTCACTGTCCACCACAGACATGTCCGACCTACTGTGCACCACATGGATGTCCTCCCACTGTCTACGACAGAAACATCTTCCTCACTGTCCACCACAAGGATGTCCTTCTCACTGTTCACCACAGGGATTTCCTGTCCATTGTCCACCACAGATTTGTGGGCCCCAGTGACCACCACAGGGATGTTCTTTTCACTGTCCTTCACAGGGACGTCTTGCCCATTATCCACCACAGAGATGTCCTTTACACTGTCCACTACAGTTAATCCTCCTGTGTATCACAAGGATGTACTTCCCACAGTCCACCACAGGTGCATCCTCCTTACTGATCACCACAGCGACGTCCTGCTGTGCATGAAAGGAACATCCTCCCCACTGCCCACCACAAGGACGTCCTCCACAATGTCCACCACAGTGAAATCCTCCCCACTGTCAACAACAGGAGCATCCTTCCCACTGTCCATCTCATGAAATTCCTCCCCACTTTCCACCACAAGGACATCTTCCTCACTGTCTACCACAGGTATGTCCTCTCCACTGTAACCACAGGGATTTCCTCCCCATTGTCCACCACATGGACAACCTCCCCACTGTTCACCACAGAGATGTCCTACACACTGTCCAACACATGGATGTACTCTCCACTGTCCACCACAAATAGGTCCTCCTCACTGACGACCTCAGTGAAATGGTCCCCAATCTCCACCACAGGGATGTCCTCCCCACTGTCCACCACAGAAAAATTTTTTTCTACTGTGCACCACAGGACATCCTCCTCATTGTTCACCACAGGGATATCCTTCTCACTGTTACCACAGGGACGTCCTTTCCACTGTCTACCACTGTTGGGCCTTGGACGAGGTAACTCCATTTAACCTGCAACCTTCAATCACTTAGCACAGGTAGAGGTCTCCACCTCAAGAGATTTAAATATTAGTGAGTTATCTAAAGGCCAGGGGCATAGCTAATTAAGTTATTCCCTCCCCTTTTATCCCTCCCTATAAAATTAGGCTCCCCTGGCCTTTGGTGGGGAAGCGCATACCACCTACATCCATTTACAATGCAAGGAACAATAAATTCTTTGGAAAACCAGGCTCCATGTGTTGCCTGATCTGCCACCGCCAGGTTCCCAGCCTTTGGAAACTTGAGCTGCCCACCGCCAGCCCGTGGTGGCTGTACCAATGTGGGACCCTCCGCTGGTGGCATGGGAAGCTTTCCCGGGACCCTGATGCCAGACAACCGTGGGACCCAGCCGCTGGACTCCCTCTTCCCCCTTCCACGAGATTTCTTCCCCACATACCACAGAGATGTCCTACCTACTCTTCACCACAGGAATGTCCTCCTGTGTAAAACAGGGACATCCTTCCCACTGTCCACCACAAAGGAGTCCTCCTTAGTGACCACAGCTGGAACGTCCTCACCACTGTCTACAACAGGGACGTCCTCCTGTTTACCACAGGGATGTCCTCACCACTGTCCACCACAGGGGTTTCCTCATCACTGAACACCACAGGGACATCCTCCACACTGTCCACCACAAAGATGTCCTGCTCAGTATCCAACAAAGGGACATCTTCCCCACTGCCCACCACAGGGCATCCTCCTCACTGTCTACAATAGGGATATCCTCCCCACTGTCCACCACAGAAAAGTCTTCCCCACTGCCCACCACAGGGATGTCCTCCCCACTGTCTACAACAGAAAAATACTCCCCTCTGTCCATCACAGGGACCTCCTCCTCATTGACCACCACCAGCATATCCTTCTAACTGTCACCACAGGGATGTCCTTTCACTGTCCACCACAGGAAAGTCCACCCCACTGTCCACAATGGGGACTTCCTTTTCACTGTTCACCACAGAAATATCCTCCACACTGTACACCACAGTGACGACCTCCTGTGCACCACAGCAAAATTGCCCCACTATCCACTACAGAGATGTCCTTTCCATTGTCCAACACAAGAACGTTCTCCCCCATGTCCACCACAAGGACATCCTACCGACTGTCCACCACAGGGAAGTCCTCCCCACTGTTCAATATAGACATCCATCTCATTGTCCAACACTGGGATATCCTCCTAACTGTCCACCACAGGGATGTTTTCAAAGTCCACCACAATAAAGTTCTCCCCACTGTTCAATACAGGGACATCCTCCTAACTTTCCACCACAGGGACATCCTCCACACTGTACACAACATTGACAAACTCCTGTGCAACACAGCAACGTCCTTCCCACTGTCCACCACAGGGAAGTCTTCCCCAGTTTTTACCACAGACATGTGTTCCTCACTGTCCACCACAAGGATGTTTTCCTCACTGTCAACCACAGAGAAATCCTTTCCACTCTCCACCAGAGGGATGTCCTCCCTACTCTGCACCACAGAAACATCCTCCTGTGCACCACAGGGATGTCTTTACCACTGTCCACCACAGGGACATTCTCCTTTGCACCACAGGAACATCGTATCCACTTTCAACCACAGTGATATCCTCCTTACTGTCACCCAAAAGATGTCATCCTTATAGTACACCACAGGGATGTCCTCCTCACTGTCAACCACAAGGAAGTCCTTCCCACTGTCCACCACATGGACATCCTCCCCACTGTCCACCACAGAAAATTCCTCCTCACTGTCCACCACAAAAAGTCTTCCCCACTGTCCACCAAAGGGAGTCCTCATCATTGTCCACAACAGGGATGTCCTTCTCACTGTATACCACAGGAATATCCTCCCCACTGTCCACCACTGGGAATTCCTCCCCACTCTCCAATATAGTGAGTCCACCTTGTTGTTCAATTCGGGATGTCTTCCTAACTGTCCACCACAGGAATGTCTTCAAAGTCCATCAGGGTCCATCACAGGGAAGTCCTGCCCAATGTCCAACACGGGGACATCCTACTCAATGTCCTCTAAAGAGAAATACTACACACTGTCCACCAGAGGGATGTACTCCTGTGCACCAAAGCAACATCCTCCCCACTGTCCACCACAAGTATATTCTCCTGTGCACCACAGGGACATTCTTCCCACTGTCCACCACAGGAACAGTTTACTCCAATGTCCACCACAGAGATTTCCTATACATTGTCTATCACAGGGATGCCCTGCGCACTGTCCACCACAGGGACATCCTCCTCATGGTCCACCACAGGGAAGCTTCCCCAATGTCCACCACAAGGATGTCCTCCCCACTGTCCACCACAGACACGTGCTCCCCACTGTCCACCACAGGGAAGTCCTCCCCACTGTTTAATATGGCATCCATCACATTGTCCACCCCAGGGATATTCTCCTAACTGTCCACCATAGGAATGTCTTCTTCAATGTCCACCACAATAAAGTCCTCCCCACTGTTAAACACAGGGACGTCCTCCTCACTTTCCACAACAGGGACATCCTCCACACTGTACACAACACTGACGAACTCCTGTGCAACACAGCAAAGTCCTTCCCACTGTCCACCACAGGAAAGTCTTCCCCACTGTCCACCACAGAGATTTCCTTCCCAGTTTTCACCACAGACACGTGCTCCTCACTGTCCACAACACGGATGTCCTCCCCACTGTCCACCACAGGGAAGTCCTCTCCACGGTCCAATATAGCGACGTCCATCTCATTGTCTACCACAGGAAAGACCTCTGCACTGTCCTTCACAGGGACTTCCTCCTCACTGTCCACCACATGGATGTTATCCCCACTCTCTACCTCAGGGACATCCTCCCCACTTTCCAACAAAGGAACATCCTCCTGTGCAACAAGGAACATACCCCCCATGGTTCAACACAAGAAAGTCTTTTACATTGTCCACGACAGTGAAATACTCCCCACTCTTCACCACAAAGATTTCCTCCTCACTATCCACTATAGTCGTGTTCTCCTCCTTGTCAGCTACAAAATTCCTTCCCACTGTCCACCACAGGGATGTACTCCCCATTGTCCACCACAGAGATGTCCTCCTCATTGTCCACCATAGAGAAGTCCTCCTCATTGTCCACCACAGGGATTTCCTCCTCACTGTCCACCAAAGAAACGTTTTTCCTGCTGTCCATCACAGGGACATCCTCCATACTCTCTGCCATGAAGACCTCATCGTGTGTCTCACAAAGATGTCCTCCCCACTGTCCACCACAGGGGGGTCCTCCCCATTGACCACAACAGAGATATCCTCCACACTGTATACCACAATTACATCCTCCCCACTGTGCACCAAAGTGATGTTCTCCACACTGTCTACCACAGTGACATCCTCCACACTGTACACCACGGGGATATATTCCTGTATACCACAAGGATGTTCTCTCCAATGTCCACCACAGGGGCCTCCTCCCCACTAACCACAACAAGGACATTCTCCACACTGTCCAAGACAGGGATATCCTCCCCACTGTCCACCACAGGGAAATCCTCCCCACTGTCTAACACCTGGGTGTTCTCCCCACTGTCAATCACAGAGACGTCCTCCTGTGCACCATAGGGATATCCTCCACACTGTTCACCACAGGGATGTCCTCCCAACTGTCCACCACAAGGTCTTCCTCTTGTGAACCACTGGGATGTCTTCCCCACTGTCCACCACAGAGAAATCCATCCCACTGTCCACCACAGGGATATCCTACCCACTGTCCACCACAGGGAAATCCTACCCACTGTCCACCACAGGGAAATCCTACCCACTGTCCACCACAGGGAAATCCTACCCACTGTCCACCACAGGGATATCCTACCCACTGTCCACCACAGGGATGTCCTCATGTGCAACACAGGAATGTCCTCCTCACTTTCCATGAGGGCATTTTCTGCACTGTCTACCATAGTTAAATCCTCCCAACAATCTACCACAGGGACGTCCTTACCACTGTTCATGCCAGGGATGTCCTTTTCACCTTCCACCATAGAGATGTCCTCCACACTGTTTACCACAGGGATGTCTTCCCCACTGTCCACCACAGGGAAGTCCCCCCCACTCTCCACCACAAGGACATCCTTCTCACTGTCCACCAAAGGGATGTCCTTCACACTGTACACAACAGTGTTGTCCTCCCCACTGTACACAACAGGGGCATCCTAAGTACTGCCCACAGCAAGGATGTCCTTCTTACTGTCCACCACAGAGAAATCCTCCCCAGTGTCCACCACAGGAAAGTTCTCCACACTGTCAACAACAGAGATGTCCTCCCAACTCTTCACCATAGGGACATCCTCCCAACTGTCCAACACAAGGACGTCCTCCTCAATGTCCACAACAAGGAAGTCCTCACTTTCCACCACAAAGAAATCCTTCACACTGTCCACCACAGGGAAGTCCTCCACACTGTCCACCACAGGGAAGTACTCTTCAATGTCCACTACAAAGATTTGTTCCTCACTGTCCACCACAGGGATGTCTTTTTCAGTGTCCACCACAGAAAAGTCCTCCTCAATGCCCACCACAGCAAAATCCTCCACACTGTCCACCAGAAGTACATTCTCCTGTGTACCACAGGTATGTCCTCCCCACTGTCCACCACAATGACGTCCTCCCAGCTGTCCACCACAAAGTCATTCTCTCCTTGGTCTACCTCAGGGACGTCTTTCTCTCTATCAGCCAAGAAAATACTCTTCCTACTGTACACCATCGAGTTGTCCTCCTCACTGTCCACCCAGGGGAAATCCTCCCCACTGTCCACCACAGAGACATCCTCCTCTCTTTCCGCCACATAGAAGTCTTCCCCACTGTCCACCACAGTGATATCCTCCCCACTGTCCTCTACAGGTATGTCCTCCTCACTTTACATCACATGGATGTCTTCCCCAAAGTCCAAGACATACATGTGCTCTCCACAGTCCACCACAGTGACATCCTTCCCACTGTCCACCACAAAGAAATCCTCCCCACTGTCCACCACAGGGAAGTCCTCCCCAATATCCACTACAGGGACTTCCTCCTCACTGTCCTCCACAGGGATGTCCTCCTCACTGTCCACCAAAGCAACATCCTCCTGTTCATCAGAGCAACATCCTACCCACGGTCCAATACAAGAACATAGTTTCTAATGTCCACCACATTTGAATCCTCCCCACTGCGTACCACAAAGATGTCCTCCCCACTGTTCACTAGAGGGATGTCCTCCTCACTTTCAACAACAGTGAAGTCCTTCCCACTGTCCACCACAGTGACGTACTCTTCACTGCCTACCACACAGACATACTACCCAATGTCTACCACAGGGAAGTCATCCCCAATGTCCACCACAAAGATGTCCTCCTCATTGTCAACCACAAGGAGGTCCTCTCAAATGTTCACCACAGGGATGTCCTTCCCACAGTCCATCACAGAGACATCCAGTCCACCGTCTAACACAGAGACATCCTCCTCACTGTCCACCAAAGAGATGTCCTTCGTACTGTCCACCAAAGGTACATCCTCCTGTGCACCACCAGAACGTCATCCCTACTTTTCACAAGGATATATGCCCCACTGACCACCACATTGAAATTTTTCCCCTATCCATCTCAGGAACATCCTCCCAACTGTCCACCACAGAAATCTCCTCGCCACTATGCACTACAGGCATGTCCTCCTAAATGTTCACCAGAGGGATGTCCTTTTCACTGTCCACCACAGAAATGTCCTCCTCACTGTCCACTACAGAAATGTCCTCCTAAATGTCACCAAAGAGAAATCCTCCCCACTGTCCACAACAGGGACGTCCTCCTCACTGTCCAACACAGGGACATCTTCCCCACTGCCCACCACAGGGACATCCTCCTGTGCACCACAGGAACATCCTCCCCATGGTCCACTACAAGGACGTCTTCCCTACAGTCAATCACATTGCAGTCCTCCCCACCGTACACCACAAATACATCATCCCCACTGTCCAACACAGGGATTTCTTCCTCACTGTCAACCACAGGTAAGTCTTATCCACTGTCAACCCGAGGGATGTCCTCCCCACTGTCTACCACAGGGATGTCCTCTGCACTGTTCACTACAGGGATGTACTGCCCACTGTTCACTACAGGGATGTACTCCCCACTGTCCACAACAGGGAAGTCCTCTCCACTGTCCAAAACAGAAATGTCCTCCTAATTGTCCACCACAGAAATGTCTTCCCCAATGTCCACCAAAGGGACATCCTCCCCACAGTCCACCAAAGGAAAATCCTCTCTGCTGTCCAACACGGGGAAGTCCTCTCTGCTGTCCCCCAAAGTGACATCCTCCTCACTGTCCACCTCAGTGATTTCCTCCCCATGGTCCACCACAGAGATATCCTCCACACTGTCCACCCCAGAGATATTATCCCCAAAGTCAACCATAGGGATGTTTTTCTCAATTTCCACCACAGAAAATTCCTCCCCACTGTCCACCACAGGGACTTCCTTCTCATTTTCCACCACACTGAAGTCCTCCCCACTGTCCACCACAGGGACTTCCTTCTCATTTTCCACCACACTGAAGTCCTCCCCACTGTCCACAACAGAAACGTCCTCCTCACATTCCACCACTGGGATGTCCTCCCCACAGTCCACCAAAGTGATGTCCTCACATGACTCCACCACAGAGACATCCTCCCCACAGTCCACCACAGAAAATTACTCCTCACTGTCCAAAACAAAAAAGTCCTCCCCACTGTCCACCAATGGGAAGTCCTCACCATTTTCCACCACAGGGATGGCCTTCTTACTGTCCACCACAGGAATTTCCTCCCCACTGTCCACCATATGGAAGTTTTTCCCACTGTCCACCACTGTTATATCCTTTTCACTGTCCACCACAATTATGTGTTCCCAACTGTCCACCACAGTGGTGTCCTCCCACTGTCCACCACTTGCTAGTTCTCCCCATTGTCCAATATAGTGACATCCACCTCATTGTTCACAAAGGAATGTCTTCCTAATTGTTCACCACAAGGAAAGCCTGTCCACTGTCCAACACAGGGAAATCCTTCCCACTGTCCACCACAGTGAAGCCTTCCCCAATGTCCACACCAAGGACGTTCTCCTCACTGTCCACCACAGAAATGTCTTCCCCACTGTCCACCACAGGGACATCTTTTCCACTGTTCATCACAGGGAAGTCCTCCCCACTGTCCAATATGGACATCCATCTCATTGTCCACCAAAGGGGTATCCTCCTAACTGTCCACCACAGGGATGTATTTTTCAATGTCCACCACAAGGAAGTTCTCACCACTCTTCAACACAGGGACGTCCTCCTCACTTTCCACCAGAGGAACATCCTCCACACTTTTCACAACAGGGATGTACTCCTGTGAAACACAACAACATTCTCCCCACTGTCCACCACAGGGAAGCCTTCCCCACTTTCCACCACAGGGATGTCCTCCCCACTGTCCTCTACAGGAAAGTCCTCTCCACTCTCCAATATAGGGATGTCCATCTCATTGTCCACCACAGGGAAGACCTCCCCACTGTCCACCACAGAGACTTCCTCCTCACTGTCCACCACAGGGATGTTATCCCCACTCACCACCTCAGTGACATCCTCCCCACTTTCCAATACAGGAATGTCCTCCTGTGCAACAAGGAACATACTCCCCATGGTTAAACACAAGAATGTCCTTTACACTTTCCAAGACAGTGAAATCCTCCCCATTCTTAACCACAAAGAAATCTTCTTCACTGTCCACTATAGTCATGTCTTCCTCCTGTCAACTACAGAAAACTACTTCCCTATGTCCACCACAGGGATATCCTCTCCACTGTCCACCACAGGGACGTCCTCTCCACTGTCCACCACAGGGATGTCCTCCACAGGAAGTCCTCCCCACAATCCACTACAAGGACATTGTGCTTACTGTCCATCACACTGAATTCCTCAACACTGTCCACCACAAAGACATCCTCCCCACTGTCCACTACAGGGATGTCCTCCTCACTGTCCACCACAATGAAGTGCTTTCTACTGTCCACAACAGGGAAGTCCTCCATAATGTCCACAAAAGGAATATCCTTCTCAGTGTCCACCAGACAAATGTCCTTCTCAATGTCCACCACAGTGACATCCTCTCCACTGTCCACCATAAAGACCTCCTCTTGTTTTCTCCAGAGACATCATCCCCACTGTCCACCACAGGGACATCTTCCCCAAAGACCACCACAGGGATGTCCTCCCCACTGTCCACCACAGGGAAATCCTCCTGGGCACCACAGGAACTTTCTCCACACTGTGTGCCACAGGGACATCCTCCGCATTGTCAACCACAGGGAAATCCACCCCACTGTGCACCACAGAAACAACCTCCTGTGCACCACAGGGATGTCCTCCCCACTGTCCAACAAAGAGATGTCCTCTGCACTGTCCACCACAGGGACATCCTCCTGTGCTCCACCAGAACCTCCTCCCTACTTTTCACAAGGACGTATGCCCCACTGTCCACCAAAGTGAAATTTTTTCCACCGTCCAAATCTGAAACGTCCTCCCAACTGTTCACCACAGAAACCTCCTTGCCAGTATTCACCACAGGGATTTCCTCCTAACTATCCTCCAGAGAGATGTCTTTTAAACTGTCCACCATAGAAATATCCTCCTCACCGTCCACTAAAAAGATGTCCTTCTCAATGCCCAACACAGGGACATCTTTTCCACTGCCCACCACAGGGATGTCCTACCCACTGTCCACATGAGGGATGACCTTGCACTCTCTACTACAGAGATGTCCTCCCCACTGTCCACCACAGGGACATCCTCCCCACTGTCTAGCACAGGGATGTCCTCCACACTGTCCACCCCAGAGATATTCTCCCAAAGTCGATCATAGGTATGTCCTTCTCAATCACCACCACAGAAAATTCCTTCCCACTCTCCACTACAGGGACGTCCTTCCCATTATCCACCACAGGGATGTCCTTCTCACATTCCACCACAGGGTCATCCTCCCCACTGTCCACCACAGTGAAGTCTTCCCCACTGTCCACCACAGGGATGTCCTCCCCAGTTTTCACCACAGGGATGTCCTTCTCACATTCCACCACAGGGTTATCCTCCCCACTGTCCACCACAGTGAAGTCTTCCCCACTGTCAACCACAGGGATGTCCTCCCCAGTTTTCACCACAGACACATGCTCCCCACTGTCCACCACAAGGATGTCCTCTTCACTGTCCACCACAGGAAAGTTCTTTCCACTCTCCAATATAGGGACGTCTATCTCATTGTCCACCACAGGGAAGACCTCCCCAATGTCCATCACAGGGACTTCCTCCTCACTGTCCACCACAGGGATGTTATCCCCACTCACCACCTCAGTGACATCCTCCCCACTTTCCAACACAGGAATGTTCTCCTGTGCAACTAGGAATGTACTCCCCATGGTTCAACACAAGAACGACCTTTACACTTTCCATGACAGTGAAATCCTCACCACTCTTCACCACAAAGAAGTCCTCTTCACTGTCCACTATAGTCATGTCCTCCTGTCAACTACAGAAAAGTCCTCCCCTCTGTCCACCACAGGGACATCCTCTCCACTGTCCACCACAGGAAGTCCTTTCAACAATCCACTACGAGGACATTGTGCTTACAGTCCATCACATTGAATTCCTCAACACTGTCCACCACAAAGACATCCTCACTGTCTAACACAGAGACATCTTCCCCACTGTCAACTACAGGGAAGTACTTCACACTGTCCACCACAATGAAGTCCTCAGCACTTGCCATAACAGGGATGTTCTTCTTACTGTCAACCACAGGGAAGTCCTCCCTACTGTCTACCACAGGGACATCCTCCACACTGTCCACCAAAGGGATGTCCTCCCAACTGTGAAACACAATGACATTGTCTGCATTGTCCACCACAGTGAAGTCCTCCCTACCTTCCACCACTGAGATGTCCTTCTCACTGATCACCATGGGGATGTCCTCCCCATGGTCCACCAAAGGGATGGCTTCCACACTGTCAACTGCAGGGAAGTCTTTACCACTATCCACCACAGGGACATCCTCCTCACTGTCCAATGAAGAGAAGTCCTCCCATATTCAACCACAGGGATATCCTCCCCACTGTCCATCACAGGGATATCCTCCCCACTGTCCACCATAGAGACATCATCCTCACTGTCCACCACAGAGAAATCCTGTGCACTACCCACCTTAGTGATGTCCTCCAAACTGTGCACCACAGCAATATCCTCCCCTTTGTCCAATACAGAGAAATCCTCCCACTGTCAACCACAGGGATGTCCT
Organism: Arvicanthis niloticus; assembly: GCF_011762505.2. Lineage (NCBI taxonomy): Eukaryota > Metazoa > Chordata > Mammalia > Rodentia > Muridae > Arvicanthis > Arvicanthis niloticus. The sequence continues at coordinate 711,629 of NC_047659.1, forward strand.
CCCCACTGTCCATCACAGGGACATCATCCCCACTGTCCACCACAGAGAAATCCTTCGCACTGTCCTCCACAGAAATGTCCTCCTCACTGTCCACCACAGAAATGTCCTCCTCACTTTCCACAACGATGAAATCTTTTCCACTGTCCACCACAGGGATGTCTTTTTAATTGCCCAACATAGTAACATCCTCTGAACTGTCTACCAGAGGGACTTCCTCCTGTGCACCACAACGAAATGCTCCCCACTTTCCACCACAAAGACATCCTTTCCACTGACCACCACTGTGGTGTCCTACTCACTGTCATCCATAGGGAAGATCTCCCAACTATCCACTACAGGAATATCCTTCCCACTGTCCACAAGAGAGACATCCATTTCACTGTCAAACACAGGGACATCCTCCAAACTGTTCCCCTCAGAGACGTCCTCCTATGCACCACAGCAATCTCACCCCACTGTACACAAAACTTTGTCCTCCCCACTGTCCATGACAGGGACGTCCTCCCCACTGTCCACTATCAGGATGTCCTCCTGTGCACCAAAGTGACATCTACCCCCCTGTCCACCACAGGGATGTCCTCCTGTCTACCACAAGGATGTCCTCACCACTCTCCACTACAGGGTTGTCCTTCTCACTGACCAGCACAGGGACATCCTCCACACAGTCCACCACAGAAATGTCCTCCTGTGCACCACAGGGACATCCTCCAAACTGGCCACAACAGGGACGTCCTCCTCAATGTCCACGACAGAGATGTCCTCTGCACTGTCAACCACAGGGATGTCCTCCCCACTGCCCACAACAAGGACATCCACCCCACTGTCCACTACAGAGAAATCCTCTACACTGTCCACCACAGGGACGTCCTCCCCACTGGCCACCACAGAGATTTCCTCCCCACTGTCCACCACAGAAATGTCCTCATGTCTACCACAGATATGTCCTCCACTGTGTCCACCACAGGGGCGTCCTACTTACTGACCACCACAGGGATGTCCTCCACACTCTCCACCACAGGAATATCCTTCCCACTGTCCACAACAAGGATGTCCTCCTGTGCATCACAGGGACGTCCTCTCAACTGCCCACCACAGGAACATTATTCCCACTGTCCACCACAGAGATGTCCTTTCAACTATCTACCACAGGGATGTCCTCCCCATTCTCCACCACAGGGATGAACTCCAGTGTACCACAGAAATGTCGTCACCACTCTCTACCACAGGGGAGTCCTCCCCAAAATTCACCACAGAAACTTTCTCAACACTGGCCACCACAGAGATGTCCTCCCCACTGTCCACCACAGGAAAGTCCTCCTGTACATCACAGGGATGTCCTTCCAACTATCTACCACAAAAATGTTCTCCCCACTGTCCACCACAGGGAATACCTCCCCACTGTCCACCACAGGGATGTCCTCTTACTGTCCACCAGAGGGACATCCTCCTATGCACCACAGGAACGTCCTCTCCACTCCCCACCAAAAGGATGACATACCCACTGTCCACCACATTGAAATACACCTCACTGTCCACCACAGGAACATACTCTCCAATGTACACGACAAGGATGTCCTCCCCACTGTCCATCTCAGGAAAGTCTTCCCCACTGTCCAACAAAATCATTTCCATTTTACTGTCCACCAAAGTGATGTCCTCCACACTGTCTACCACAGAGATATGCTCCCCACTCTCCACCACAGGGATGTTCTTCCCACTGTTTACCAAAGAAAAATCCTCCCCACTGTGCATCCCAGGGACTTCCTTCTCATTGTTCACCACAGGGTTGTCCTCCTGTGTACCACAGAAATGTCCTTCCCACTGTCCAAGAAAGGTGCATCCTCCTTACTGACCACAGCAGGGACATCCTCCTGTGCACCACAGTAGCGTCCTTCCCACTGCCTACCACAAGGACATCCTTCCCACTGTCCACCACAATGAAAACCTCCCACAGTCAACCACAGGGACATCCTTCCCACTTTCCACCACAGGGACAACCTTTCCACTGTCCATCACAGAGATGTCCTCCTCACTGTCCACCACATAGATATCCTTCCCACTATCCACCACATGGATGTCCTCCCACTGCCCACCACAGAAACATCTTCCTCACTGTCCACCACAGGGATGCCCTTCTCACTGTCCCCCACAGTGATGTCCTCCTCACTGTTTACCACAGAGATATCCTAACAACAGACCACCACAGGGATGTCCTCCACAACCTCCACCACAGGAAAGTCTTCCTCACTGTCCATCACAGGGACATCCTCCTTACTGTCCACCACAGGGATGTCCTCCCACTGTCTACCAAAGAGATGTGCTTGCCACTCTCCAACACAGAGATGTCCTCCCCATTTTTCACCTCAGAATCTTCCCCCACACTGTCCTCCACAGGGATGTCCTTCTCATTGAACACAACAGTTATGTCTTCCTAACTGTCACCACAGAAATGTACTCTTCACTGTCCACCAGAGGGAATGTCCCCACTGTCCACCACAGGGGCATCCTACTTACTGACCACCACAGGGACGTCCTCCAACTGCATACCAAAAGGACATCCTTTCCACTGTCCACCACAATAAAATTCTCCTCACTGTCCACCACAGGAACATCTTCTCCAATGTACACCACAGGAATGTCCTCCCCACTGTCCACCTCAGGAAAGACTTCCCCACTGTCCAACAAAGTGATTTTCTTTACACTGTTCACCACAGTGATGTCCAACACACTGTCCACCACAGAAATGTGCTCCCCACTCTTATCCACAGGGATGTCCTCCCCACTGTCCATCAAAGAATATTCCTCCCCACTGTGCACCACAGGGACGTCCTCCTCATTGTTCACCACAATGATTTCCTCCTGTGTACCACAGGGACGTCCTTCCCACTGTCCACCAAAGGTGTGTCCTCCTTTCTGACCACCACAGGGATGTCCTCCTGTACACCACAGTAACATCTTTCCCATTGCCCACCACAAAAATGTCCTCACCACTGTCCACCAAGTAAAACCTCCCTTCAATCAACCACGGACATCTTTCCTACTGTCCACCACAGGGAAATCCTCCCCACTGTCCACCACAGGGACACCCTCCTCACTGTACACTACAGGTATGTCCTCTCCACTGTAAACCACAGGGATGTCCTCCCCACTGTTCAAGACAGGAACAACCTTCCCACTGTCCATCACAGAGATGTCTCCTCACTGTCCTTCACAAAGATGTCCTACCCACTGTCCACCCCAGAAAAGTCTTCCTCACAGTCCACCACAGGGACCTCCTCCTCACTCTCCACCACAAGAATGCCCTCCCACTGTCCACCACAGAGATGTGCTTGCCCCTGTCCACAACAGGGATGTCCTCCGCATTGTCCACCACAGATAATTCCTCCACACTGTCCTCCACAGGGACGTCCTCATCATTGACCACCACAGATATGTCTTCCTCACTGTCACCACAGGGATGTCCTCTTCACTATCCTCCAGAGAGAATCCCCCACTGTCCATAACAGGGGTATCCTACTTACTGAGCACAACAGGAATGTCCTCCCCACTGTCCACCACAGTGAAGTCCTTCTCACTGTCCTCCACAGGAACATCCTCTCCAATGTACACCACAGGGATGTCCTCCCCAATTTCCACCTCAGGAGAGTCTTCCCCACTATCCAACAAAGTGATTTTCTTTACACTGTCAACCACAGTGATGTCCACCACACTGTCCAACACAGAGATATGCTCTCCACTCTTCACCACAGGAATGTCCTCCCCACTGTCCACCAAAGAAAAATCCTCCCTACTGTGCTCCACAAGGGCATTCTCCTCATTGATCACCACAGTGATATCCTCCTATGTACCACAGGGACGTCCTTCCCACTATCCACCAAAGGTGCATCCTCCTTACTGACCACCACAGGGATGTCCTCCTGTGCACCACAGTAACATCTTTCCCAATGCCCACCACAAGGACTTCCTCCCCACTGTCCACCAAGTGAAAACCTTCCCACAGTCAACCACAGGGACATTCTTCCCACTGTCTACCACAGGGAAATTCTCCCCACAGTATACCACATGGAACACCTCCCCACTGTCCACCACAGAGATATCCTCCCACTATCTATCACAGAAACATCTTCCTCACTGTCCACCAGAAGGATGTCCTTCTCACTGTCCACCACAGGGATGTCCTCCTCAATGTTTACTACAGAGATATCTTAACAACAGTCCCTCAAAGGAATGTCCTCCACACTGTCCACCACAGAAGTTTTCCCCACTGTCCACCAAAAGGATGTCCTCCCACTGTCCACCAAAGAGATGTGCTTGTCACTGTCCACCACAGAGATGTCCTCCTCATTGTCCATCACAAAAAATTTCTCCACACTGCCCACCACAGGGACGTCCTCCTTATTGACCACCACAGATATGTCTTCCTCACTGTCACCACAAGTATGTCCTCTTCACTGTCCACAAGAGGGAATCTCCCCACTGTCGACCACAAGTGCGTCCTGCATACTGACCACCACAGAGACTTCCTCCACACTGTCCACCAAAGAGATGTCCTCCTCATTGATCACCACAGATATGTCTTCCTCACTCTCACCACAGAGATGTCATCTTCACTAACCACCAGAGGGAATAGCCTCACTGTCCACCACAGGGGTGTCCCACTTACTGATCACCACAAGAACGTCCTCCACACTGTCCACCAAAGAGATATCATCCCCACTGTCTGCCACAGGGACGTCCTACCCACTGTCCACAACAAGGACGTCCTCCTGTGCACAACAGGGATGTCCTCCCAACTGTCCACCACAGGAACATTATTCCCATTGTCCACCACAGAAACATCCTTTTAACTATCTACTACAGGTACGTCCTCCTCCTTGTCCACAACAGGGACATACTCCAGTGTACCACAGAAATGTCACCACTCTCCACCACAGGGGTGTCCTCCCCATAGACCACCACAAGGACTTCCTGAACTCTGGCCACCATAGAGACATCCTCCCACTGTCCACCACAGGGAACTCCTCCCCACTGCCCACCACAAGGACATCCTCCGCACTGTCCACCACAGTGAAATTCTCCACACTGTCCACCACAGGAATATCCTTTCCAATGTACACCACAGGGATGTCCTCCCCACTATCCACCAAAAAAAATTTTCCCCACTCTGCACCACAAGGATGTCCTCCTCATTGTCCACCACAGGGATGTCCTCCTGTGTACCACAGAGATGTTCTTCCCACTGTCCACCAAAGGTGTGTCCTACTTACTGACCACCAAAGGGACATACTCTTGTGCACCACAGTAACATCGTTCCCACTGCCCATCACAAGGACTTCCTCCCCATTGTCCATCACAATGAAAACCTCCCCACAGTCAACCACAGGGACATCTTTCTCAGTGTCCACCACACGTATGTCGTCTCCACTGTAAACCACAGGGATGTTTCTCCACTGTCCACCACAGGGACAACCTCCCCACTGTCCATCACAGAGATGACCTCCTCACGGTCCACCACAGAATGTCCTACACACTGTTAACACTTGGATGTTCTCCCACTGTCTACCACAGAAACATCTTCCTCACTGTCCACCACAGGGATGTCTCTTGATTGTCTACCACAGAGATGTGGTCCCCAGTGACCACCACAGGGATGTTCTCCCCACTGTCCTCCACAGAAAAATCTTTTCCACTGTGCACCATAGGGATGCCCTCCTCACTGTGACCACAGGGATGTTCTCTTCACTGTCGATGACAGGGACATCTTGCCCACTATCCAACACAGAGATGTTCTCCCTGCTGTCCATCACAGGTATTCCTCCTGTGTATCACATGGACGTCCTTCCCACTGTCCACCACAGTTGTATCCTTTTTACTGATCACTGCAGGGACATCCTCCTGTGCACCATAGTTAAGTCCTCCCCACTGCCCACCACATGGACAACCTCTCCACTGTCCATCACAGAGACATCCACCTCACTGTCCAACACAGAGACATCCTACACATTGTCCACCACATAGATGTACTCCCCACTGTCCACCACAGGAAGTCTGCCCAACTGTCCACCACAGGGATGTCCTCCCAACTGTTCACCAGAATGATGTCCTCCCCACTCTCCACCACAGGGACAACCTTCCCACTGTCCACCACAGATTCCTACCCCTCACTGTCCACCAGAAGGATGTCCTCTCTACTGTAAACCACAGGGATACTCTCCACACTGTAGTCCTCAGAGACATCCTCCCCAGTGTCCACAAAAGGGAAATCCTCCTCCCTGTCCCCCACAGGGATGTCCTCCCCATTGTCCATCACAGAAAAGTCCTCCACACTGTCCACCACAGGGATGTCCTCCTCACTGACCATCACAGATATGTCTTCCTCACTGTCACCACAGAGATGTCCTTTTCACAGTCCAGCATAGGGACATCTTCCAAACTGTTCTCCACAGGGATGTCCTCCTGTGCACCACAGCAAACTCACTCCACTGTCCACAAAAGAGCTGTCCACCCCACTGTCCACAACAGGGACATCCTCCCCACTGTCAATCACAGGGATGTCCTCCCCACTGTCCACCACAGGGAAGTCTTTCTCACTGTCCACCACAGAGATTTTCTTTTCACTGTCCACCACAGGGATGTCCCTCTGTGCACCATAGAAACGTCCTCCTGACTGCCCACCAGAAGGATGTCCCACCATTGTCCACAACAGTGATGTCCTTCCCACTGTCCACAAGGATGTCCTCCCCACTATGCACCACAGGTACATACATAGCACTTTCCACCACAGTGCTGTTTTTTTTAACTGTCCACGTCAGGGACATCCTCCCAACTGTCCACCACAGTGAAATCCTCCATGCTGTTCAGCACAGGGAAGTCTTCCCCACTGTCCACCAAAAGGACGTACTCCTGGGCAACACAGCAATGTCCTCTCCACTCTCCACCACAAGTAAATTCTCCTGTGCACCAAAGGGATGTCCTATCCACTGATCACAACAATGATGTCCTCCCAGCTGTCCACACTTCCTCTCCCCTGCCCACCTCAGGGATGTCCTTCTCACTGTCAGCCAAAGAAATGTCCTCCCCAATGTCCACCATGGGGTTGTCCTTCTCACTGTCCACCCAGGGGACATCCTCCCCACTGTTCACTCCAGGGATGTCCTCCTCACTTTACACCACATAGATATACTCCTTACTGTCCACCAAGGGAATTCCTCTTCACTGTCCACCACAAAGACGTCCTCCTCATTGTCCACCACAAGGAGGTCTGCTCAAATGGTCATCACAGGGATGTACTTCCCACTGTACATCACAGAGACATCCTCCTCACTGTCCACCAAAGAGACGTCCTCCTCACTGTCCACCAAAGTGATATCCTCCACACTGTCCACCACAGGGACGTCATTCTGTGCACCACCAGAACGTCCTCCCTACTTTTCACAAGAACATACACCCCACTGTCCACCACATTGCAATTTTTTCCACTGTCCAACTCAGGAACTACCTCCCAACTGTCCACCACAGAAACCTCCTTGCCACTATCCACCAGAGGGATGTCCTTTTCACTGTCCACCACCAAAATGTCCTCCTAAATGTCCACTAAAGGGATGTCCTCCTAACTGTAACCAAAGAGAAGTCCTCCTCACTGTCCACAACAGGGACGTCCTCCTCACTCTAATACACAGGGACATCTTCCACATTGACCACCACAGGGACATCCTTCCACGGTCCACTTTAAGGACGTCTTCCCTACAGTCCATTTCATTGCAATCCTCCACACTGTCCACCACAAATACGTCCTCCCCACTGTCCAACACAGGGATTTCTTTCTCACTGTCAACCACAGGTAAGTCCTACCCACTGTTCACCTGAGGGTCGACCTTCAACTCTCCACTACAGAGACGTCCTCCCCACTGTCCACCACAGAAACTTCCTTCCCTCTGTCTACCACAGAGATATCCTCCACACTGTCCACCACAGGGATGGCCTCCCCACTGTCCACAACAGGGAAGTCCTCCCCATTCTTCAAAACAGAAATGGCCTCTTAATTGTCCACCACAGAAACATCCTCCCCACTGTCCACCACAGTGATATCCTCCCCACAGTCCACCATAGGGAAATCCTGTCTGCTGTCCAACACAGGGATTTCCTTTCTACTGTTCCCCACAGAGACATGCTCCTCACCGTCCACCCCAGAGATTTCCTCCCCACTGTCCACCACAGGGATGTCCTCCAAACTGTCCACCCCCGAGATATTCTCCCAAAATTCAACCATAGGGATGTCCTTCTCATTCTCCACTCCAGAAAATTCCTCTCCACTGTCCACCACAGTGAAGTCCTCCCCACTGTCCACAACAGGGACATCTTCCTCACATTCCACCACAGGAATGTCCTCCTCACTGTCCACCAAAGTGATGTCCTCCCCACTCTCCACCACATGGACATCATCCCTACTGCAAACTGCAGAAAATTCCTCCTCACTGTCCACCACAAAAAGTCCTCCCCACTGTCCACCAATGGAAAGTTCTCACCATTGTCCACCACAGGGATGTTTTCTCACTGTCCACAACAGAAATGTCCTCCCCATAGTCCACCACATGGAATTGTTTCCCACTGTCACCACAGTGATGTCCTCCCCACTGTCCAACACAGTTATGTACTCCCAGCTGTCCACCACAGTGATGTCCACCACACTGTCCACCACTGGGAATTCCTCCCCACTGTTCATTATACTGACGTCCACCTCATTGTTCACACAGGGATGTCTTCCTAACTGTCCACCACAGGGATGTTTTCTTCAATGTCCACCACAGAAATATTTTGTCCACTGTCCAACACAGGGAAGTCCTGTCCACTGTCCACAGCAGGGTCATCCTGCTCAATGTCCTCCACAGGCTAGCCTTCCCCAATATCCACCACAAGGTTGTCTTCCCCACTATACACCACAGAAATATCTTCCCCATTGTCCACCACAGGGATATCCTCCCCACTGTCCATAACAGGGAAGTCCTCCCCACTGTCCTATATGGATATCAATCTCATTTTTTAACCACAGGGGTATCCTCCTAACTTTCTACCACAGGGATGTCTTTTTCAATGTCCACCACAAGGAAGTCCTCCACACTGTTCAACACAGGGACCTCCTCCTCACTTTCCACAACAGGGACATCCTCTACACTGTTCACAACAAGGAAGAACTCCTGTGCAACACAGCAAAGTCCTCCCCAGAGTTCACCACAGGGAAATCTTCCCCACTGCCCACCACATGGATTTCCTACCCAGTTTTCACCACAGACACATGCTCCCCACTTTCCACCAAAGGGATGTCCTCTCCACTGTCAAATATAGGGATGTCCATCTCATTGTCCTCCACAGGGAAGACCTTCCCACTGTCCATCACAGGGACTTCCTCCTCATTGTCCACTACAGGGATGTTATCTCCATTCTCCACCTCAGGGACATCCTCCCCACTATCCAACACAGGAATGTCCTCCTGTGTAACAAGGAATGTACTCCCCATGATTCAACACAAGAATGTCCTTTACACTGTCCACAACAGTGAAATCCTCACTCTTCACCACAAAAAAGTCCTCTTCACTGTCCTCTAGTGTCAAGTCAAGTCCTCCTCCTGTCAACTACAGAAAAGTTCTCCACTCTGTCCACCACAGGGACATCCTCCCCACTGTCCACCACAGGGATGTCCTCTCCACTGTCCACCACAGAAATGTCCTTCCATCTGTCCACCACAGGGACATCCTCCTCACTGTCCACCACAGAGATGTCCTCTCCATTGTCCACCACAGGAAGTCCTCCACACATTCCACTACAAGGACATCATGCTTAGTGTCCATCACATTGAATTCCTCAACATGTCCACCACAAAGACATCATCCACCTTGTCCACCACAGGGATGTTTTCCCCACAGTCCACCAAGATTATGTCCTTTAAACTTTCCACCACAGGGACATCTTCCCCACTGCTCACTACAGGGATGTCCTTCTTACTGTCCACCACAATGAAGTCCTTCCCACTGTCCACAACAGGGAAGTCCTCTCCATTGTCCACCAAAGGGATATTCTTTTCAGTGTCCACCACAGAAATGTCATTCTCAATCTCCACCAGAGTGACATCCTCTCCACTGTCCACCACAAAGACTTCCTCTTGTTTCTCCCAGAGACTTAATCCCCACTGTCCACCACAAGGGTATCTTCCCCAAAGACCACAACAGAGATGTCCTCCTCGCTGTCCACCACAGAAACTTCCTCCCAAGTGACCACCACAGAAACATCCTCCACACTATCCACCACAGGAATGTGCTGCTCACTGTCCACTACAAATAGATCTTCTCCAATGTCCACCACAGGGATATCCTTCCCGCTGTCCATCACAGGAACATCCTCCCCACTGTCCACCACAGTGACATCCTCCTCACTGTCCACCAGAGAGAAGTCCTCCGCACTGTCCACCACAGGGAATTCCTCCCCATTGTCCACCACAGGGATGTCCTACTCACTGTCCACCAAATAAAGGTCCTTCCCACTGTCCACAAAGACATCCTCCCCACTGTCCACCATAAAGACCTCATCTTGTGTCCCACAAAGATATCCTCCCCACAGTCCACCACAGGGGTGTCCTCCCCATTGACCATCACAGGGATGTCCTCCACACTGTACACCACAGGTACATCCTCTCCACTGTGCACCTCAGTAATATCCTCCACACTGTCCACCACAGTGACATTGTCCACACTGTACATTATGGGGACATACTCCTGTATACCACAGTGACGTCCTCCCCACTGTCCACCACAGGGGCATCCTCCCCACTAACCACAACAAAGACGCCCTCCACACTGTCCAAGACAGGGTTATCCTCCCCACTGTCCACCACAGGTAAATCCTCAGCACTGTCTAACACCTGAATATTCTCCCCACTGTCCATCACAGTGTCATTCTCCTGTGCACCATTGGGATGTCCTCCCAATCGTCCACCACAAGGATTTCCTCCTCAATGTCTACAAGAGTGATGTCCTCCCACCTGTCCAACATAGGGAAGTCCTTTCCACTGTCCACCACAGTGACTTCCTCATGTGCACCGCAGGAACTTCTTCCCAACTGTCCACCAAAAGGACATCCTTCCCACTGTCCACAAGGATGTCCTCCCTATTGTTCACCACAGTAAAGTCCTCCCCAGTGGCCACCACATTTACGTCCTCCCCACAGTATGACACAGAGTCATGCTCCTCAATGTCCACCTCAGGGATGTTCTACACACTGTCCACCATAGGGACATTCTCCTCAATGTCCACCACAGGGACATCCTCTATGCATTGCAGGAATGTCCTCCCCATGGTCCACCACAAGGGTGTCCTCCGTGCTGTCCACCACAGTTAAATCCTCTCCATTGTCCACAAAAAAGATGTCCTCAGCACTAGACATTAAAGGAAGGTTCTCACTGTCAACCACAGGGAAGTCCTCCCTACTGTATACCACAGGGACGTCCTTTCCCACTGTCCACCAAAGGGATGTCCTCCCAACTGTCCAACACAATGACATCGTCCTCATTGTTTACCACAGTAAACTACTCCCTACCTTTCACCACTGGGACGTCCTTCTCACTGATCACCATGGGGATGTCCTCCCCACTGTCCATGACAGGGATTTCCTCCCCATTGTCAACCACAGGGAAGTCTTACCCACTGTCCACCAAAGGGACGTCCTCCTCACTGTCCACCACAGTGATGCCCTCCCAACTGTGCAACACAGGGTTGTCCTCCCCACTGTCCAACACAGAGAAGTCCTCCCACTGTTAACCACAGGGATGTATTCCCCACTGTCCACCACAGGGATATCCTCCCCACTGCCCACAACAGGGATGTCCTTCACACTGTCCACCAAAGAGATGTCCTACCCACTGTCAACCACAGGGACGTCCTCCTCATGGTCCAACACTGTCTACGACAGTGAAATTTTTGACAATGTACATCACAGGGACATCCTCCTACTGTGCACAACCAGGACATCTTCTCCACTGTCCACCACAGGGATGTCCTTTTCATTGTCCAACACAGTAACATCCTCTCAACTGTCCACCAGAGGGACTTCCTCCTGTGCTCCATAAGAATATCCTTCATGACATCATTCTGGTGGACAGTTGGGAGGACATCCCTGTGGTGGACAGTGGGTAGGACATCCTTGTGGTGGGCTGTGCAGAGGATGTTCCTGTGGTGGACAGTGGAAAGAACATCTCTGTGGTGGACAGAGGGAAGGCCTTCCCTCTGGTGGATAGTGGGGAGGATGTCCCTGTGGTGAACAGTAGGATGTCTTTGCTGTGGACAGAGGGGAGGACGTCCCTGTGGTGGACATTGGAAATGACATCTCTGTGGTGGACAGTGGGGGTGATTTTGCTGTGGTGCACAGGAGGTCATCACTGTGGTGAACAGTTCGGAGAATATTACTGTGGTGAACAGTGAAAAGGATGTCCCCATTGTGGACATCTGTGTGGTGGACAGTTGGGAGGACTTCCCTGTGGTGGACAGTAAAGAGGACATCCCTGTGGTGACAGTTAGGAGGATATCCTGGTGGTGGTCAATGAGGAGTACGTCCCTGTGGTGGACAGAGGGGAGGATTTTTCTGTGGTGGACAGTGGTGAGGACATCTTTGTTGTGGGCAGTGAGTAGGACCTCTCTGTGGTGGATAGTAGAAAAGACATCCCTGTTGCAGACAGAGGGGTGGATGTCACTGAGGTGGACAGTGGGAAGGATGTCCCTGTGGTGGACAATGGGGAGGAATTCTCTGTAATGAACCGTGAGGACATCCCTGTGGTTTACAGTGCCGAGGACATCCGTGTGGTGGACAGAGGGAAGGAAGTTTCTGTGGTGGACAGCAGTGAGAATTTCACTTTGGTGGACTGTGGGGAGGACGTCCTTGTGGACAGTTGGGAGTAAGTTTCTGTGGTGTAGTGGTGAACGCCCCCGGGTGGATAGTGGGAAGGATTTCTGTATGGTGTTGAGTGCGGAGGATATCTCTGTGTTGGACATTGGTGCGGTCATCCCTGTTTTGCACTGGAGGATGTCCTTGTGGTGCACAGTTGAGAGGATGTCACTGTCGTTTACAGTGGGAAGGACATTACTGTGTTTGACAGTTGGGAGGACATCCCTGTGGTGGACAGTGAAAAGAATGTCCCTGTGGTGCACAGTGGTGAGGGCATCCCTGTTGTGCACAGTAGGATGTCCCTGTGGTGCACAGCAGGGAGGATGTCCCTTTGGTTAACAGTGAAAAGAATGTCACTGTGCTGGATATTGTTGAGGACGTCCCTGTGGTGGAGAGTGGGGAAAACATCCCTGTGGTGTCCGGTGGGGTGGATGTCTCTGTGGTGGATGGTAGGAAGAATGTACCTGTTGTGGACTGTGGGAAAACATCCCTGTGGAAAACATTGGGAGGACGTTCCTGTGGTGGACAGTGGAAAGGACGTCCCTGTGGTGAACAGTGGGGAGGACATTCCTGTGTTGGACAGTGGGTAGGACATTTCTGTAATGGACAGTGGGGACGAAGTCCCTGTTGTTGACAGTGGGAAGTACATCAAGGTGTTGGACAATGGGAAAGACGTTTTGTGGTGGAGATTGGGAAGAATGTCTCTTTGGTGGACAGGAGGGTGGACCACTCTGTGCTGGACTGTATCAAGGATATCCTTGTGGTGGACAGTGGGGAGGACATCCCTTTTTTGGACAGTGGAAAAATGTCCCTTTGTTTGACAGTGGGGAGGATGTTGCTGTGGTGGACAGTTGGAAGGGCGTCCATGTGGTTTGACAGTGAAGAAGACCTGTCCATGGAGGAGAGTGGGGAGGACCTCCCTGTGGTGGACAGTAGGTAGGAGGTCCCTGTGGAGGACAGTGGGTAGTACGTTCTTGTGGTGGAAAGTGGAGAAGTCATCCCTGTGGTTGACAGTGGGAAGGACATCCCTGTTATGGTCTGAGAGGATGATGTCAGTGAGGTGGACAGTGGGAATAATGTCCCTATTGTGGACAGCAGGGAGGACCTTTCTGTTGTGAATTGAGGGAAGGACATCCCTGTTGTAGACAGTGGGGAGGACATCCCTGAGGTGGACAGTGGGGAGGATTTCACTGTGGTGCACTGGAGAACATCCCTGTGGTGCATAGTCGTAAGGATGTCCATATGGTGGAGAGTGTGGGGGGTATTTCTGTGGTGGACAGTGGGGAGGATGTCCCTGTTGTTTACAGTGGGAAGAACTTAACTGTGTTTGATAGTTGGGAGGACATCCCTCTTGTGGACAGTTGGGAGGATGTCCCTGTAGTGGAGAGTTGAGAGGATTTCACTGTGGTGGACAGTGTGGATGACGGCCTTGTGGACAGTAATGACAATGTTCCTGTGGTGCACAAGAGAATGTCTCTTTGGTGGACAGTGAGAAGGATGTCCTTGTAGTGGGTAGTGCAGAGGACATCTCTGGGGTGGAAAGTGGTAAGAACATCCCTGTTGTGCACAGGAGGATGTCCCTGTGGTGTACAGTGGGAAGGACATACCTGTGGTGCACAGTGAAGAGGACCTCCCTGTGGTAGACCATTGAAATGACGCCCTTGTGGTCGACAGTGGGAAGGACGTCCCTTTGGAGGACAGTGGGGAAAACATCACTGTGGTGGACAGGCAGAAGGATGTCCCTGTGGTGGACAGAGTGGAGGACCTCCCTGTGGTGGACAGTGGGTAGGATGTCCCTGTGGTTAACAGTGCGGAGGATATTTGTGTGGTGGATGGTGGTGAGGACTTCCCTGTAGTGCATACTCATGAGGACAACCATGTTGTGGACAGTGGTAAGGATGTCCTTGTAGTACACAGGAGGATGTCCCTGTGGTGGACAGTTGGGAGTACCTCCCTGTGGTGGACAGTGTGGAGGACATTTCTGTGGTGGACAGAGGGATGGACATATCTGTGGTGGAATGTGGGGAGGACATCACTTTAATGGACAGTGGGGAGAACGTTTCTGTGGTGGAAAGTGGGAAGAATGTCCCTGTGGTGGGCAGCAGGAAGGATATCTCTGTGTTCAACAGTGGGAAGGACATCCCTGTTGTGGACAGTAAAAGGATGTCACTTTTTTGCACATTGGTGAAGATGTCCCTCTGGTGAAGAGTGGGAAGGACGTCTCTGTGGTGGACAATGGTGAGGACCACCCTGTGGTGGATAGTGGTAAGGATGCCCATGTGGTGTACAGCAGGGAGGACCTCACTTTGGTGGACAGTGGGAAGGACGTTCCTGTGGTGAACAATGCAAAGTATGTCCCTGTGGTGAACAGTGGGAAGGACATCACTGTGCTGGACATTGGTGAGGAGGACCCTGTGGTGGACAATTTTAAAGAAGTTCTTGTGGTACACAGGAGGATGTCCCTGTGGTGGACAGTGGGGAGGACGTCCATGTGGTGGACAGTGGGGAAGATGTCCGTGTTGTGGACAGTGGGAAGGATGTCCGTTTGGTGGACAGTGGGAAAGACGTCCCTGTGGTGGACTGTGGGGAGAAACTCCTTGGGGTGGACAGTGGGGAGAATGTCCCTGTGGTGGATAGTGGGTAGGACCTTTCTTTTGTGGACAGTGGAATGGACGTACTTGTGGAGAACAATGGGAAGTACATCTCTGTTCTGTACAGT